>NW_027418541.1:0-85823 GCF_009905375.1 Apium graveolens | reverse complement strand
CTTTGCTTCCTCAAGCATTGTTCGTGCAACTTCAATGGGAGTTCTATTCTTCCTTTCAACAACTCCATTTTGCTGTGGAGTTCCAGGAGCAGAGAATTCCTGCTTAATTCCATGGTTTTTGCAGAACTCTTCCATTATCAAATTCTTGAACTCAGTGCCATTATCACTCCTTATTGTTTTCACAGAGTCTTTGACCAATTTATCCAGTTGTTTGACATGATCAATCAAGATAGATGCAGTTTCACTTTTTGTGTGCAAGAAATACACCCATGTGTATCTAGTGAACTCATCTACTATGACCAAGGCATATTTCTTCTTTGCAATAGACATGACATTCACTGGACCAAATAGATCAACATGTATTAGGTGATAAGGCTCAAGAATTGATGATTCAGTCTTGCTCTTGAATGAGGATTTTCTTTGTTTGGCCTTTTGACAGGAATCACAGAGGCCATCAGGAGCAAATACTGACTTTGGGAGTCCTCTCATAAGATCTTTCTTGACCAACTCATTTATATTGTTGAAATTTAAATGAGAGAGTTTCTTGTGCCAATTCCAGCTTTCCTCAATTGATGCTCTACTCATCAGACAGATTGCAGAACCATCAGTACTTGTTGAAAGTTTGGCTTCATAAATGTTACCACGCCTATATCCTTTCAGAACAACTTTGCCTTTAGATTTACTTACAACTTCACTGTGTTCTTCAAAGAAATCAACATGATAACCTCTGTCACATATTTGACTTATACTCAGCTGATTGTGTTTAAGTCCTGAGACCAGAGCTACTTCTTTAATGATGACATTCCCAAGATTGATATTGCCATATCCCAATGTTTTTCCAATGTTGCCATCTCCATAAGAAACACTTGGGCCAGCTTTCTCCATAAAATCTGATAGCAGGGCTTTATTTCCAATCATATGTCCTGAACATCCACTATCCAGAATCAGGATGTTTTTCCTGTTGCCCTGCAATCACAAAGACCACTAATGATTAGTTTTAAGGACCCAGAATTGCTTGGATCCTTTGGCCTTATCAAGTTTGTTAACATGTGCAGCGGATTTAGCATCAGAGTTTATGTTAACATTTTTCTTATCAGAACTTACACTATCAGACTTTGAATCAGAATTAACACCAGAAGGAACAATGGAAACTTTCTTTAAATAAGGTTTTATTTGATAATAATCATAGTACAAACTATGATATTCCTTACAAGTATAAATGGAATGCCATAAACTACCACAATGAAAACAAGGATTTTGTGGCTTATATCTAACAGACTGACTCTTAACTCCTGACTTTGAAGGTAAGGAGTTTATGTTCTTATTCTTCCTTCAAAAAGAAGCCAGATGGTTAGAACTTCCACAGTTATGACACGTTTTCCTAGGAGCTTTAGGAACAGGTTTATAATCATTGCTTTTATTCACACCTTCCTTTCCATTCCTATTTTTCCTAGGTGATTTTACCTTTTTTGCGTTCTGAACATCTTTCAGCTTATGCTTAAGCTGCTTCTTAGTTATTAAACCTATGTTTACTTCAGCTGTCTTTTCCAGTTTAAGTTTGTCAGAAGTTAATCCCTCTTTAACTTCTGATTTCTCATTATCAGACTTTACTGCTACAAACTTAACAGGTTTTAAATTTGGCTTTTGCTGAACAATAACAGGCTTAATTTCTACAGTTCCTTTATCACTCTTATTCTCTCTATAACCTAAGCCCTCTTTCCAGTTTTCACTACTTAGCAAATTTTGAGTTGTTCTGCCAGAGTTAGTCCAAGTCCTGATAATCTCTCTTTCCTTTTCTAACTCAGTTTTTAGAGATTCATTCATTTTTTGCACTTCATCCCTAACATAAAAAGCATCATCTCTATCTTTCTGAGTTTGATGGAACATAACTAACTCTTTTTCTAAGAAATCATTTCTTTTCTTAAAAGCAAGATTTTCAGAAGTTAATCTTTTACATGTTAAAGTTTGATCTCTATAACTAACAAACATGGTTTTAAGATATCTTTTCAACTCATTAATATCATCAGTATGAAAAGCATAAGTAATCTGAGGTACCTTTGATTCAGCAACTTCAGAACTGCTTTCAGCACTTGCTTTATCAGCATTTGCCATCAAAGCATAATTCTCCTCACTTTCAGAGTCTGAGGTGTCTGTCCAGCTTTTCTTCTTTGTGACAAGAGCCTTGCCTTTGTCACCCTTCACTATCTTGCAATCAGGAGATATGTGGCATTTCTCACCACAGTTATAGCATTTGACATTGGTATAATCTCCTCTGTCAGACTTTCCTCCTCTGCCCTCAGATCTTCTGAAATTCTTCTTATCAGAACTTGTGCCTTTCCTGGAGAACTTCTTTCCCTTCCTGAACTTCCTGTATGCAATCTTTGTGATCCCTTTCACCATAAGAGCACACAGCTTCATCATCTCCTCACCAGCATTAGTCTCAGGCAAGCTTTCAGAACTTGAGTCATCATCGCTTTCAGAACTTGATGACTCAGTATCAGACTTTATGAAAAGAGCTTTACCCTTGTCTTTCCTTGAGGTAGCTGCCTTGGGGGATTCTTCTTCAGCCTTAAGAGCAACTGTCCTTGACTTTCCTCCTTTCCTCTTGCTTCTTTGTTCCATCTCAAGTTCATGAGTCTTGAGCATTCCATAAATTTCATCAAGAGTTGTTTCATCAAGTTTGTAGTTGTCTCTTACTGTTGTTGCCTTCAAATCCCAACATTCAGGAAGAGCCAACAGGAATTTAAGGTTTGAGTCTTCAAGATCATAATCCTTATTAACCAGTGACAAATCATTCAAGAGTTTGACAAATCTATCATATAAATCAGTCAATGACTCATTAGCCTTTGAGTCAAATTGTTCATACTCTTGAGTGAGTATTGTCTTCCAGTTCTTTTTAATTGTATCAGTTCCCTGACACCTTGTTTCCAGAGCATCCCATATCTCCTTTGCAGTCTTGCAGTTAATTACCCTGTTTGACATTACATTATCAATGGCACTATGCAGTAAGTGTCGTACCTTAGCATCCTTAGCAATTGATGCGATATCTTCAGCAGTATAATCACTCTTCTCCTTTGGTACAGTCTTTCCTGCTTCACCTGCAACTACAACATCGAGCTTGGTTGGTTTGTGAGGTCCTTCCTTGATTCTATCAAGATATTCTGGATCTGTAGCTTCCAGAAACATGGTCATCCTCACCTTCCATATGGCATATTCAGATGGTCTCAGTATGGGAACTCTAATGGTCTCATACCGACTTTGAATTTGTGTCTTTGGAGGTTCTTCAGTTTTGGTAGGCTTAGTTGGAGTTTCTGTGTCAGACATGATTGTGTTTGGATCTTAAACTGTTTGTGCGTTAACAGATAGGCTCTGATACCACTTGTTAGGTCACACACACTGTAGAGGGGGTGAATACAGTATAAAGTACAATCAAATCGAACTTTAATAACTCAAGTAACAGAAAACAAACTTTATTGAAACAATAAACTCTGTTACAGTATGGAACTGTTACCTCTCATTGATGAACAAATATCACGAGAGCTGCTAGGGTTACAATGAATAATCTTCTCGAATATGATAACACTTATAGTGTAAACCCTATGTCTGTGTTTATATACTACATAGTTACAAGATAATCGCTAATTGATATGGAATATAATTCTGCTTCCTAAAATGTATCAATCAGATATCTTTTCTTCCAAGTATTCTATTCTTCATAGATTCCTTCTTCATGCATATCTCTTCTTATGTTTATCTCGATCTTCTTTCCTTTAATCAGCTGTTGTCCTTATCTGAACATCCTTCAGTACTTAAGTTCTGATATACATCTTCTGATGATTATCTCCTAATAATATAAGTACTGATATCCTTAAGTCCTGACTTCCAGTAAGTACTGATTTATCCTGTTTAAGTAAGATCTGAAAACTAAACATAAATCATATTAGCCATGACATTATCAAATATATCTAACATATGTAATAACTCGATTTTTTTAGACCTTGTAAAACGTTTAATGAATAGTAACCCTGACGGACGAGAAAAAACTTTTGAGCCCACACTATGTAGTGCATGAGAAAATGAGTTTCGGAGCTGATATTACGATTATACATACTAAATGAGTGTATGTAAACGCTATTAGTTTTCGAAGAAAACGAACTTTGAAAAAGGACAGTATTTACGACTCATTGAGGATTACGGGAATCACAATATAATTACGAGATTAAAATCCTACGGATTTATATTCAAGTAGGATAAATAAAAATATAAGGAATAAATACGAAAGGAATTACATCACGAACCATTTACGAGTGAGTATTACGAAGAACGTTTAAGTAACCAAAAGAACGCGTAAACAATTAAATAAACGTAACGCACTAGCTAAACCATGGTAAGGAAGTAACCATGGTTACTTCATCAAATAGTGAGCTAACCATAGGATGATCAAGCTAGCTAGCAAAATAGTGTGCTAAGGAAGCTAACCAAGTAGTTTAGCTTGTAACCTAGCAAGCTACAAAGATTTGTCCCTAAGATTTGCAACCAAGAATCAACCTAGAATGCTATACTAGGAGAATAAAATCAATTTTAAAGATATCACCTCATCTTCCTAGAAGAAACCTAGAAAAGCATCCAAGAGAAGCAACCAAGAGTAGTATAAATACCCCTCATCCCAATTGCTTCCATTCGGCAATTTGAAGAAAAAAAAGGGAATTCAAATTCAAATCTCCAAGTTCTAGCTCTTGTAAAATCATCCAAATAATTCTCAAGCCTCCTAGAAATTAAACTAAGGAAATAAAATTCTTTCATCTCTTTTTATCAAGGTTTGATGGGTGGAATAAATTCAAGAAACTCACTAGTGAATAGTATGAATAGTAACCTCTCTTTGGTTTCTTGATTTCAATGGTGGTTTTAGGTTCTAAAAATCATACCAAGCACTTCCAAGCCTCCACGATCCTCAAGAACACATCTCAAGCTTTCAAGAAAGGTAAAAATCTTTGGCCCAACTTTGTTTAAGATTCATTTTAAGATCCATTTTGTATGTGGTAGTAAACCTAGTGTAATGAGTGTTATTGGTGAAATCTTGATGATTAAGTTAAATAGATTTAAGGTTGGTTGTTATTGCCTCAAGAACATGATGTTCTTTAGATGAGTTTGTGTGTTGATGATATGATGATTGTTGGTGGTTGTGTTAAGATTTAGGGCGTAAACGAAACCCCGATCGTAAACGTAACTCCGTTAAAACCAACGAATCGTAATTTTAAGTTCTGCAGAAAGTCCCGAAGTTTTAAACTGTAGTTTCTTGAAAAATAACCTTGTTTAGGATAGACAATGTTATAAAGATCGTTTAGGCGCTTGAATCGCTTGATTCCGATTTACGGATCAAAAGTTATGGCCGTTTTACTAAAAGTGATTTACGCGACAAAAACTGCCACGAATTACGAACTTTGAAAATATAAAGGATAGACTTAAAAGTGTTCATAAATCATGAAATTTTTACAGAGAGTAACATATTGAGTTTCCTAACTGTCATAAAAATGAAAATAATGATTTCTCAATTTTATAAAAATAATGATTTCTCAATTTTATAAAAATACCGGAGCCGAGACCGCGCGAGTAGAAACCGTGAGAATCCATAAGCGGAGCCGACGGCGATAATAAGAATGAACCTAAGATACTTAGGAAAATGAAGTGACCATAATGTGAATATGACTTAAAGGAATGATAAGGGTAGTATAAGTTGAGAGCATCCTCCACCTCGAGATACCCAGGCAAGTTTCTGAACCCAACTCCATTTTTACTGTTGTGTTGTGAAAGAATGGTTTTATTATCATTGCATAAATACCATGTTTGCCATGATACGTAGTTGTTGAATTTCCGCATAATATAGCGATGTTGTACGATAAGTATATATCGTGAAATGTTTATTCCGCTTTAAGCGTGACGTATTATATAAGACCGAGAGTCGGTCGGGATTTAAGAGAAAACCCGGAAATCATTCCGGTGATATTATAGGACGGTTATAAGTCCATAGTAGTACGTTTTAAAGGGACTCAACGTCCACTTACGAAACATTAAAACACCTCGAACTTTTATCAAAACGATTTCCCAATGATCATATTCCCTCAACTATATTTTATTGTTCGAATAATAAATATTATATATTTATTCCTTTATTATGGGAGTAGTATACTCCAACGTTTATTTATTTCAAACCCGATTAATCATTATAGATTATTAATTATGTAGACACAAACTAGTTGGGAAATATTATTTTAAATATTCTTTTAAAGAGTAAACTCATTCGAGGTTTAATTATCTATCGATTATCATTTAATTATTTATTAAAGGGATTATTATTGATTTAAAAATCATAGATCCTGATTTAAAATATACTTTCTGATTTCAGAATATCATTCGAATAATTTCAGATCGTCGGTGAATATTATCCCGACTTATTTAATATTTTGAATATAGTTTCAAGGAGAAACTTTTCCCCCTTATTAATTATCTATTGACAACGGTCAACTCACATCCTTAGTACTTCCTCCGAAATTCTCGGAAGTACGTATATACATATATATACACTTATATCTTAGAGAGATAAGTTGTTTCCATCAACAAGCAAAACGCTTGGGGAACTTCGATATGGTTCGAGTTCTCGAGATTGATAGAATTCTTTTAAAGGACAAGGGAGGGGTAGACTCTGGTACTATGTGTGCTAGATGGACTACCAAAGGTACCGCAGGTGAAGGTACTCAGTGTACTCAGGAACTTGTGAAGTATGTGTATACCCGAAAATGGGACACGTAGCCCGAATGCGGCAAGGGTGATAACCGGGATACGAAGGTGTCGTCCTTCTACTAGTAGAAAAGGTTACTATTATCGTATTACGACTGATCATTGTATACGGTGGCTCCAGCGAGTGTCCTAATTCTTCCAATTATAATTGAGATGCAATACCGTAACCCAAGCCTAGGTGCTGGGATTACTATTAAGGTATTCGCAGGATAATAAAATCCCTTAAAGAATTGTTTTCATAAGAAGGTGTGTATCACCAAGGAAAACTATTTTCGAATAAAATATAATTATCATATATGATGTTATCATACAATCATTTTCATACTGTACTTTATTATGCTGGGCATTATAGCTCACACTTGTTTTCTTAAATTGACACAACACAACAGTGAATCAAGATGCCTGCCATGAGAACCACAGCCAGGAAACGGGTAGGAAATGGCCAGCTGTTCCGTAGATTGTTTGGTGTTCTACCACAGGTAGTCAGAATAAGTTGGATTAGTTTTCAGTTATCTATAGTTCGGCTTATTTATAAGCATGACTTATGTAAGGTAAGAAAAAAGAAACGTATATTTGGCCGGCGGACTAGCCTTACTTAAAGGTTCCTCCCCAGTAAGATTGATTACTTTTGGGTTATAATAAATATCACTTGATAGTTGACAATTACTCTTGTTATGATGGTTCGTTTCCAAGACAATAACCTGTAAGTGTGTGTGTGTGTGTGTGTGATAAGTGTGGGGTCGTGAAGCGTGAGTATTTATATAATGTAGTGTGAGTTGTGTGAGTTTAGATGGCGTGGCCTCCGAGACTCCTGACCCCAGGTTTTGGGGCGCCACAGCCTAGCGCCTAGGCGGCCGCCTAGACCGATTTTTAGAACCGCCTAGCGCCTAGGCGCCGCCTAGACCGATTTTTATAACATTGATTATTATACACCTACTACCACACACAGACTCGTAAGTAAACAAAGACGAACAAAAAGTTAGTCGTTGAGCCGGGCTTTATCGAGTATTAAAAAGTTTGATTTTTCAAAAGGGATGGAATCGGGTTTTTAAAAAGAATGTTTACATTAATACCTAAATTGCAGAAAATATTTATAAAAATATTAATCAACGAATGTTAAAAATAACATTTTTTTGGGGCAAAGTGCTAAAAATACCCATTCTGGTAGTGTAGTGCTGAAAATACCCGTTTAGATACCCATTTGCTATTTGGGGATCCTGTTTTGTACTAAATACCCATTTGTCAAATGGGTATCCAGTTTTTATTTTTTTTCTTTTTTTTGTGATACGCATTTGGCAAATGCGTATCCCAATGGTAATACCCAAATCAGATATGCGTATCTTTAATAATTTTCTTACATACCCAATTCCCATATGCGTATTACACTTACCCAATTACAAAATGCGTAATCAAAACGGTATTTTCAGCATATTTTTTGAAAATGGGTATTTTGAGCAAATTCAACCCCAAAAATGGGTATTTTTAACCATTGTCCCCTCAAATGCAACCACATATGTCACCGTTTCAACCTCAGATGCAACCACATATGCAACCCGCGTCCGTATTTTTGCAAATATTTTTCATAAAAAATGATATTTTTGATAAATTCCCTTTTTAAAAATTGGGGTGGAATAGAATTTATAGATGAATCTTCATATGTTATACTTTGTATCGCACATGCCATCGTTCGTATCCCCAAGCCGACAATTAAAGAAGCCGACAATAATATTTAATCAAAATAATAAAGATAAAAATATTGCTTATAGTACTACTGAGATTTATTTATATAAAGAATTGGTAGGATTAAAATCTAGAAACGAAAGGGGGTATTAGAATTTGTTCAAAGAGAGAATTAGGCCTTCCTCGTTAATTAAAAAGTTAAATTGGCCCTAAATGCCCGCATCGGTAACGGCCCTAAATGTCATTATTAATGCCCACGTTAAAATAATGACTCAAAATATCTATATTTGGAACGGGTGACTCAAAATATTAACATGTCAAATGCGTATCCTTTTCGGAGATATGCATGTGACACATGTGTGTCTCCCCTTGAATTCAGCTAGCTAGAAATAGTGAAAAATGTAAAAATTAAATAAATAATAAATAAATGCAGGACGCATTCCTGTAATGTGCATAAATGATACGTATTTATGGGATGTGTATCCTTTGTAAAATTATATATAAAAAAATGTAAGTGGGATACGTATTCATAGAATGTGTATCTTTTGTATTTTTATGCCCACGGAACATGCGAGTCCTATCGCCATTTTGGGCCATTCTCCACGCATATAAATATTTTGGATCGTTATCACTGAAATATCGATATTTTGAGCATTTTTTCTTATATATTTATGAATTCTGATATAACATAAATCTTTAAAGAGTTTATTTTTTAACTTATATTCTTTCATTATTACTAGTACGAAATCAAAACGATGATATATTAGCATTACTACCAAACAGAAAAAAGACACGATTCTAACATAAAAAATTTCACATAATTATAACTGATATGACTTCATATGAAAGGATAGCCCATTATTTTTATTAAATTTATTAATTTCTATTGTTCTACTGTAGTATAGTATTGATTTTTAGAATTCATAAAAAATATTGTATATTTTCATTTTAATATTAAAAATTGAATTTTTAACTGGGCTTTTTGAAAATAATCCGGACTTTTATCCGAGTTTTTTTAAAATCGTGTTTTATTCAGCTTTTTCTGATTTCAGATCGGGCTGAATTTTAAAGAAAAAAGGAGGTACATTTAAGGTCTGCGGCCGAGTCGAACCGGATCGAGTCTTTTCCGGATTGTGCTTTTCGGGTTTTTTTATCGGAACAAAATTTTGAGTTTTGAATTATTTGAATATCTCTACATGTAAATATGATAAATAATATAATATACCTAACAATGCATTTTCTTAGAAAAATTCTTTTTAAGAATACATTTATTCTTGAAATCTAATCAAACCAAAAAAAAACATCTCTCCAAAAAAATATAATTTTAATTGTTGTTGTTTTGAAAAGAAATTCTTATACAGCACAACTTTCGTTCTTTAAAAATTTTTAGGGAATCGTAGGGTTAAAAAACTTTAAAAAGGACATATTTTAATTAAAGAATTTTAATTTCATAAACTATTCTAAACATTTAACGATAATTTTTATTCCCTAACAATCTATCAACAGAATTATAAAAGGGGTGTTGAATGGAATTCTGGTTACTTTTTGAAACTTTTAAAACTTCTTACAAAATATATAAATGTGCTTGAATATGCTTGAGTGCGGATAAACAATAGTTGTATTCAAGAACACAAAGTAAATAAACAGATATTTAAAAACTTTCTAGTGGATTGATATTTTCACCAGAGATATATATAAAGAAGATTACTCTGTGATGCTAATAGCACACAATTGCTTACAATTGTTTGCAAATTTAGAAATCTAGAGACTAAGGATACAACTTTCTTCCTTTGCTGCTCAAAATCAAAATGTAATTCTTAACATCTAAACACTTGCTACTCTTGTTTTATGTTAGGTCACACAACACTATAGAAGGGGGTTGAATATAGTGTTGATACAATCAAATCGATTTTGAACACAAGTATGTAACAGTAATCAAGTATATTCAATATAATAAACTATGTTACAATAGAACAGTTGTTCTCTCTCAATGATGAACAATATCACTAAGAGCTGCTAGGTTACAATATATAATCTTCCTCGTGAATGATAACACGTATAGTGTAAACCCTAAGCTGTGTTTATATAGTACACAGTTACAAGATATATTCTAATTGATATTCAATATAATTCTGTCTCCTAAAATATATCAATCAGATATTATATTCTACAAGTCTTCTAGCTGTCCAACTCTTCATGCATATCTTCTATTGTTTTAGTCATGATCCTTTCCTGTAAATCAGCTGAATTCCTTATCTGAAGTACCCGCACTTAAGTCCTGATATAAATCCTGACGGCCTTAAGTTCTGATATAAGTTCTGACTTCAGTAAGTTCTGATTTCCAGTAAGTCATGATATTAAATTCTGAAACTAAACACAACAGATTAGACATGACATCTCAAATATATCTAACAATCTCCCCCAACTTGTAAATTATGAAAAATATATAAGTTAATAGATTTGATGATGTCAAAACATTTAAGTACAAATGCAATGAAAGTTTATTTAAACAACTAACTACGACTTACAGTCCTTGTAGCTTTTACCAATCTTACTGAGTCAATTTGAATCCAAAATGATTCTTGACAAAGTTTGATATCAGCTTCTCTTCTGTATTCCTCAGGACTTGAGCTAATGTAGCTTTGACTTGCTTCATTTCTTCATCTTGACTTCCAATCTGGTAGAGTGCAGTCCTAAGTGCTGAGATATGATTTCTTTCTAATCCATCACCAAGTCTGATTACTCTTGGATGGGATGAGTCTTCATTATAGCACATACATTTCTCTTTCAGAATAACTTCAAGTTTAGCATAATCCTTCTTCATGGGATTTTCACTTCCATCATCTTCAACTATATTTGGAACAAATTCTGTAACCCTTAATCCAGAGATTCTGGCTTTATCCCTTATGGTCTTCATTATGAAATTTGACCATCTCCTGGTAATCTCAGACTTTATCTCCAAAAGATAATAAAAGAATTGAAGTTCTTTTAGAGATTTGTTCAGCACATCTGATTCTGACATTTTGTATGTTCTTCCATCTTCAAGAAACATAATCAGCTTTTCTTTGACATTACTTTTATCATGAGCATCCAGTACCACTTGAACAGATATAACCTTGTCAAGGTGTTTCTGTGTTACTTCTTCAAGAGGTTTGTCAGTCAATAAGAATGGATCTCTAGTAAATACTTCAACTATGTCTTGATCTTGGCTTCTTCAGAACCTAATCCAGCTCTGTCCCTTGCTTCTCCGGCTTTCAATCCAACAGTCATGAAATCAGATAGCAGTTGACTTTTCTTCGGATCTGATGGATTTACATTTTTCCATAGGAGTTTTCTCTTATCAATAATTGTCATTTTGTTCAAATCAACTTGAGCTTTGTCAGAGGTTGATGTCTTGATGATTTTTCTGTTATCTTCCTTCTTTTTATAGTTTCAACAGTTTCATCTTCAGCAGCTGTATCATCAAAAACTTGAACCATTTTGCATACAGGTTTCATCAGGACTTGAGGAATCTTCATCTCCTGTGTCTTTGTTGGTTCATCAATCTTTCCTTTCCCTTTTGCCTTGGGATCAATTTCAACTTGTGATCTTGTCTTGGGCTTTGAAGTCTCAGAGCTTTCCTTGATCACAATGCCTTTTGCCTTAGGTCTTGGAGGTTTCTTTGCATCTGAAGCTTTAGACTTAAGATATGTCTTCTCAGCTGCAAATCTAGCTTCTTCCTCCTTGAGAGTCTCTAAATCAATTCCAGGATTATGCTTGAGAAATAGTTTTCTAGCAATGTCTTCATCAAGTGTCTGAATCTTGGGATCTTTATAATAGACTGTAGTATCCCTTCCCTTAAGCTTCAGAGTTTGTAAAAACTTCTGAGAGTCTTGACTTCCTCCTTGAATGAGAAGATCAGAACTTGATATCAGACTTTGATCATCAGAACTTGCTTTTAGAGTTTGAGCATTTACAGCTTCAGAACTTGTCTTCTTCTGTGTAGAAGATTTTCTAGAGTCAGAAATTAGTTTCCTTGAAGAAACTTTGATGCTTTGCTTTTGACCTTGACCCTTGCTAGGGTTTCCCTGGTCATCTCCTTTATCATCCTTCTTCTTCAGTACTTGACTAGTTGAGCATTTGGACTTCACTACCTTCTCCCCCTTTTGGCATCATCTGGTAGGAGTAGAGATAGAAGAAGTTCTACTGAAGATTGGATTTCATTCAGTTGAGCTTGTTGAGAGGCTTGATTCTGCAGGACCTCAGTCAGTCGGGCCTGTTGCTTTTCTTGAACTTTCTCAATAGCTTCTACTTTTTCATGAATAGGTCTGAGAAACCTGTTCTTGTCTAACTTGAGCATCAGGTCCAGCTTATCAGCATTTTCCTGTAGTTTATAAACCTTGGCATGAGTAATGGAGTGTTGACCTTGAAGACTTTTAGTACTGAGAGTCGTGACTTTAAGTTGAGCTTGAAAGTCAGAGTTTGTCAACAACTCATCAGCTTTGGCAATATGATCTGACAGAACTTTTGAGCTTGGAATGAAATCAGATTCATTCCACTTCTTGGTCCATTCAACTCCTCTATGTGTTTCTGCCCATGGAACATGAGCATCTTGTTCAACAAACTTTTTAAGCAATGCCTCCTTTCCAGGAATTTGAGCTGGAGTATTAACTGAAGCTGACTCTCTAGAACTTGTAAGAAACTCATCATCTTCTCACAATATAAGAGTGTGTGTGGATGTAGGAGATTCTGGTACAACTTCATCTGTTTCTGTTGTGTATATGTTGTGTACTTGATAATTTCATGAACAAAACACCTTGGTAGATTTTACTTAGTGAAAATGTAGCACTCGACGGATAAGGATTATAGTCCCGACGGATAACTCATTTTCGTCCCGACGGATGATGACTTATTATCCATCGAGTGAGTAGCTTATGTATCAATAAGTCTGTAGCACATTTCTGCATACACATTGTTTAGAATCTGTAGTAGTACTTAAGTCATGTTGACTTTAACTAGATATGCAGAATAGGTTGATTAATTTTACATAGATGATGTCTTGTAATTCTGCATAAATGAAATAGAGTCAAGTGCCTGATTGCTACCCGACGGATAAACAACAATGAATTTAACGGATGATCAACAACCCGGCGGATGATCAATAACTCAACGGATGATCATAAACCCAACGGATAAAGAATTCAAATATCTGTTGACAGTGACAACACAGTCACATGCATCGAGTGTATGCAAATGGAATGTGGTAGCCTATTCAACTGGGTTTTCGAGAACAAAGAAGCATTGCCATTTCCATGCTATTATGAAGATATTCAAAGATGCTGGAATAGAGTAATGAAGTAGCATTGTATTAGACTTGATAGTTTTTATTTTATTATCCTGTCTTATTACTTTGTAATCTTGGTGATATATAAACCAAGAAGCAGCAATAGAATAGTAACTAAGGATCTAAGCAACCAAGAGAGAAACATTTGTAAGCTGTATTATTAGAATTTCTCTCGTTCTTAGTTGTTATCATTTTGTAAGCAGCTGTGAGCTTTTTGCACACAGAGTTCTCTCGATATATATTATATATCTCTGATAGAATCATTCAAATCCACCAGAAAGTTTTTAAAGACTCTTGTTTTTAATTACTTGTGTTTTGATTCATTTCAAGTAACTATTTCGCATTCTGCTAATCAATTCACACTTATATATATATTTGAGTTAGAACATTTTTATTAAAGAAAACGTTTCAAGAATTCCATTCAACCCCTTCTGTAATTCTTGTTACATTGTTAAGGGACTAACAGTTTCTACATCCAGAATTGGAGTGTTAAGAACTTCAACATTTAGTGGAGAAACAGGTGGAGTTGTCACTTGTCCTTGTGGTGCTTCCTGAAACTGGACAGATGGAATGATCAGCCTATGAAGGTCAATTTCAGGACTTAATCCTTAATCTTCAACTTGAACATTTTTTTTGATAGGAGAGACATGAGGTGTGAACACTGTGTCTGGAACAGTGTCTTTAGCTTGAGGTGGAGGTGGCAAAGCTTCAATAACTATTGGTTCTTGTGAGATCAGAGATTCCTGATCCCCTTTCTCAGCTTTATTAGCATCCTCAGATTGAGGTTGTGCCATATGCCTTCTTGCTCTCATTTTCTTTGATCTGGACCTTTGTTGTGAAGGTGTTGCATGAGCAGCATCAGAACTTGAAGTTCTTTTCCTTTTTAAGATTCCAGAACCCTCAGCTTCAGTTTCCTTCTGAGGAGTTACCTTTTCAGCTGCTACCTCCTTCTTAAAAATTACATTTTCAGCTTCTACTATTACAGGTTCTGATGCATGAACCTGGACTTGCTCTCCTTCATCTGATTCATCCCTAAGAATCATCCTTCTTCTCCTTGGTGGAGATTTAGGAACAGATTTTGCTCTTGAAGGTTTGGGTCTAGATGTTGTAGCAGATGGTTTTGGTTGAGAAGATTGTGCAGGTTGGAAATAAGTTCTGATGGTAGGATGTGGTTGAGGTTGAGAAGATTGAGCTGGTTGAGTATTGGTTGTAGGTGATGATGGAGGTTGAGAGGGTGTAACTTCAGGATATATGGTACTGTATGTGAGAGGATCAGAATTTACTAAGAACTATTTTACTGATTGAGGAATTTGGAGGGGTCTTAGTATAGTCTTCTTATTATCAGTAGATAATAAGTCTGTGAAAGCCCTTTTAGCAAGTTTAAAGGTTTGAATTGTCTCACTATAGTTTTGAGGCTTATCAGGACAAAAAAAACTGTAAATTAATTGACAAAATCTAGCAAAGTACACAGTATTTGGGTCCTCATTCATCCTATCCCCAATAAAACCAAGAATAGCAGTAGCATAATCAAAGTGAGTTTGATTTAGAAGTGCATACCCTATTTACTGACTGAGAATGGGAATGGCATCAAAGTTGGAGCATTTGTTGGCAAAAGCTCTGGTGATGCAGTCAAAGAAGTAGCTCCACTCCTTTATGATGTATGGCCTCTTCAGTTGTCCCAGCTTGGACAGACCTTTCTCATAGCCAAGATTGGCTATCATACCTTGTAAAAGTGGATCCTCAATCTGAGCATTGAAAGTGCAATTTTCTAGTAAGTGCAAAGCTTGTCGAACTGTTAACAATGTTACCGGATGCTCTTCTTCCCCTGTTGTGAAAATGATACTTGGGGACCCAGCTTCACCACCATCATCATAAACACCACTCCTCCAAAACTCCAGTATTTGAGTTCCTGAGAGTAATTGTGGTTGGGTCAGAGCATACCCAATATCAATTCGAGCCAGAAAGTCTTGTATAAAATGAAGATCTAATGGAGCATCACTTAATGAGAATAGCCATGTAATTATTGGGGACGAACTTGGCTCCATTAAAGATGATGTCCTTGGGTGCCATTTCTATAAGAAATTAAGTGAAAGTTGTGTGTACGAAAGATGTTTGATAAAATGCCTATAAGAAAAAGCTTCATAGAATATTAGAGAGTGAGAGAGAGAATGAGAGAGATTAGAAAATAAGAATAGTAGGTTAAAGATTATAAAATCTTTTAACTTTCTTATTTATACACTCCACATGACAATAGTCATTTTTGTGAAGCAGAACAGACTTTTTACACCTGGCAGCATGGAAACAGTCAAAAAAGTAATGAGTAGGCACGGTAAACGTGCAGTAATTACTGCTCACATGTTGTTACCAAAACCAACACGTATCCCATAAACCAAATAATTATCACTATTTTTATCTCACTTAATTATTTTCTGACAAAATATAACCGTTACAATAATTACTAAAAATAAGCCAAGTAATTAAATAATGCCATGTAAGCATCAGAGTTTCCATCAGGATTTGCATCAGAACATGACTATTATCAGAATTTAACAGTCATCAGAACATGGCTTCTGTACTCAAAAAGTGAATGATTGTTTCTGTGATTCTTCACACAAATACTGACTGGTTTCTTCAGAGTTTAATCATCAGAACTTTCATCAGAACTTGTCCTCACCACAGTAATTAATACTTAACTATTTGTCAGAAATAACTTAATCACCACAGTAATTTTCATCATTCATATGGAGTGAGAGTGTGTGCATTTGCAAATGATCAGATAAAGATTAAAGTCTGATTAACTTCAGTATATCTTAGAAATAAGGCATAACAAAGAGAAGTGCTTAAAATCCGTGTTTAATTTTGAAGTCTACTATAGAATAAATTTATGCAAGAGTCCACCTCAACTGTTTGTGCTCAATTTATGCATCTATTGACATTCTTTTTACAGTGGCTTCTCAGTGTAAATGAGTCACAACTGCTATCAGAATTTATGCTATTATCAGAGTATTTCTCCAGTAATCAGAGAATGTGAAAAGTCACCAAGAAAAATTTATTTGCTTTTCTAATGCATACAACTTAATACCAGCAATGCACTTGGGTCTTCCCTTTCACATATTTACTCTAGATCCCAAAGGAGTACCTGACTTTAAATTTTCTTTTCTTTTGTTTTCTTCAAATAAGCGAGGCTTATCAAGCATGTAGTTCATCCTTAAGATTTACTAACATCAGAATTTGACAGATAAGAAATAATAATCTAGTTTGTGACTTAGTAATGAAATACACAAAGTAAATTTGACTAAGATCAAAATCAGAGTTTGCTTGTGTTTTGGATTTCCACATAAACAACTAATTCAAACATGGGATACACAGTTTATTAAAGACTACTAAGTCAGCATCTAACAAATAATCCTCATTGGATTGAATAGTCACAGAACATTTAAAACACTATCAGAGGATATAGAATCACATCAGATAACAATCAATATTTAATATATTACAGTTTAAGCACAGATTACATGGAGATAAGACAATCTGTAAATACTAATCATAAAGTCTGATGCATGAGAACAAAAACTAAACAGATTTTGAGAAAGAACCTGAAACCATTCCAAGTTCATTTACCAGTCTCGTAAAAGTAGCTTCACATAGTGGTTTTGTGAAGATATCTGCTAGTTGTTGATCTGTTGGGACAAAATGCAATTCCACTGTACCTTCCATCACATGTTCCCTTATGAAATGGTACCTAATGCTGATGTGCTTTGTCATTGAGTGTTGAACTGGATTACCTGTCATAGCAATAACACTTTGATTATCACAGTAAATATGTATTTTAGAAAATTCTAGCCCATAGTCCAGTAACTGATTCTTCATCCAAAGAATTTGTGCACAACAGCTTCCTGCAGCAATATATTCTGCTTCTGCAGTTGATCTGGAAATTGATTTATGTTTCTTGCTAAACCAATAAACAAATCTGCCTCCAAAAAATTGGCAGCTTCCACTAGTGTTTTTCCTGTCTATTTTGCATCCTGCAAAATCTGCATCTGAGTAACCTATTAGCTTAAAATCTGATTCCCTAGGATACCACAATCCTAGATCAGCTGTACCCTTAAGGTACTTGAAAATTCTTTTCACAGCTATTATATGAGGTTCTCTTGGATCAGCCTGAAATCTTGCACAAAGATAGGTAGCATACATGATATCAGGTCTACTTGCAGTTAAATAGAGTAAAGAGCCAATCATACCTCTGTAGTTAGTAATATCTATTAATTCTCCAGTATCTTTATCTAACTTGGTTGCAGTGGCCATGGGAGTAGATGCTGTTGAACAGTCTTGCATTCTAAATTTCTTGAGTAAATTTCTGGTGTACTTGGATTGATTTATGAAAGTACCTTCTTCAGTTTGCTTGACTTGAAGTCCCATAAAATAGCTAAGTTCTCCCATCATACTCATTTGATATCTTGACTGCATTAGCTTTGAAAATCTTTCACAAAGTTTTGTATTTGTAGAGCCAAAGATTATATCATCAGCATATATCTATACCAAAAGTAAGTCATTTCCATGATTGAGGTAAAACAGAGTTTTATCAATTGTGCCTCTGGTGAATCCACTTTCCAGAAGGAATTGAGCTAAAGTCTCATACCATGCTCTTGGAGTTTGCTTAAGGCCATAAAGTGCTTTATCAAGTTTGTAGACATGATTAGGAAATTTTGGATCTATAAATCCTGGAGGTTGTTCAACATATACCTCTTCTTCTAATTTTCCATTGAGAAAAGCACTTTAAACTTCTTGTGAGCAGCATAAGCCAAAAAGATTCTTATGGCTTCTAATCTAGCAACTGGAGCAAATGTTCCATCATAGTCAATACCCTCCTGTTGAGAGTAACCTTTAGCAACCAGCCTTGCTTTGTTTCTTGTAATTATGCCATCATTGTCATTTTTATTTCTGAACACCCATTTTGTGCCAACAATGGATCTGTTCTTTGGTCTTGGCACTAGGGTCCATACTTTATTTCTTTCAAATTCATTTAACTCTTCCTGCATTGCTTGTACCCATTCAGCATCTTGAAGAGCTTCTTCCACTTTCTTTGGTTCAGTTTGAGATAGAAAGGAATGATAGAGACATTCATTTGATGTTGTTGTTCTAGTTCTTACACCTGCTTTAGGATCTCCAATTATTAAGTCAGGTATGTGTGATTTAGTCCACTTCCTTGCAAATGGAAGTTGATCTCTAGAACTGGATCCTCCCCCATGATCCATGCTGTCTCCATCAGCATTTTCTGATGCTCCCCCTGAAGTTATGCTATCTGAAATTTCAGAATTTGAGTTGTATGCTTTAGGAATTGAAGAATCAGAGTTTCTAGAATTATCAGAATTTGGCTCATCAGAACTTGATGAATCAGAACTTGAAGAGCCAGTGACAGGTTCTGATGCTTCTTGAGAGTCTTGAGATGTGGTAGGATCATTAACTTGCTCCCCTAGAACAGGTGCATTTTCCTTTGGAGTAATTACCACAGTTTCAATGACATTAGAATTTAACCAGTCAGAACTTACAAAATCAGGACTTAGGTCATCAGAATTTACAGAATCAGAATTTAAATCTTAATTTTCAAATCTCAGCTGATCATGATCATTGAAATCTTCAAGTCCAGTTATCTTTTTATCATCAAAAGATACATTGATAGATTCCATGACAACCCTTGTTCTTAAATTGTAGACTCTGAAGGCTTTCGTGGAAAGTGGATATCCAACAAAAATTCCTTCATCAGCTTTTAGATCAAAATTTTGACAGCTGTTCAGGATGAGTCTTAAGAACAAAACACTTGCATCCAAATACATGAAAGTATTTCAGATTTGGTTTCTTTATCTTCACCATCTCATATGGTGTTTTTCCATGCTTGTTTATGAGTGTAGAATTCTGTGTAAAACAAGCAGTCTGCACAGCTTCGGCCCAAAAATAGGTTGGTAGCTTTTCTTGATCAAGCTTAGTTCATGCAGCTTCAATAAGAGTCATGTTCTTTCTTTCTACAACTCCATTCTGCTGTGGAGTTCCAGGTGCAAAAAATTCCTATTTTATTCCATGCTCTTTGCAGAACTCTCCCATGATTGAATTCTTGAACTCGGTGGCATTATCACTTCTTAATATTTTAATAGAATCTTTGACCAACTTATCCAGCTGTCTGACATGATCAGTTAGAGTAGATGCAGTTTCATTCTTCTTGTGCAAGAAATACACCCAAGTGTATCTTGTGAACTCATCCACTATAACCATATCATATTTCTTCTTTGTAATGGACATGACATTGACTGGACCAAATAGATCAACATGCAGTAAGTGATAAGGCTCAAGAATTGAGGATTCAGTTTTGCTTTTGAATGAAGATTTTATTTGTTTTGCCTTTTGACAAGAGGCACAAAGACCATCAGGAGCAAATACTGATTTTGGCAGTCCTCTCACAAGATCTTTCTTTACTAGCTCATTTATGTTGTTGAAATTTAAATGAGAGAGTCTCTTGTGCCAATTCCAGCTTTCTTCAATTGATGCTCTACTTAACAGACAGATTGCAGAACCATCAGAGTTTGTTGAAAGTCTAGCTTCATATATGTTACCATGTCTGTAACCTTTCAGAACCACTTTGCCTGTATAATTACTTACAACTTCACAGTGTTCTTCAATGAAATCCACATGATAACCTTTGTCACATATTTGACTCACACTTAGCAGATTGTGTTTAAGTCCTGAGACAAGAGCTACTGATTCAATGATGACATTCCCAAGATTGATATTACCATATCCCAGAGTTTTTCCCATATTGCCATCTCCATAAGAAACTCCTGGGCCAGCTTTCTCCACAAAGTCTGATAGCAGGGCTTTATGTCCTGAACATTCACTGTCCAGAACTAAAATGTTTTTCATGTTGCCCTGCAGTCACAAAGACCACTATTGGTTAGTTTTAAGGACCCAGACTTGCTTGGATCCTTTGGCCTTTTTAAGTTTGTTAGCATTTGCAACGGATTTAGTTTCAGTGTTTATGTTAACATGCTTTTTATCAGACTTTATTACATAATTTACACTAGAAGGAATTACACTAACTTTATTTAAAGAAGGTTTTATTTGATAATAATGATAGTACAAACTATGATATTCCTTACAAGTATAAATGGAATGCCATAAACTACCACAATGAAAATAAGGATTTTATGGTTTAAACCTAACAGACAGACTCTTAACTCATGATCTAGGAGGTAAAGAGTTTATATCTTTATTTTTCCTGTAAAAAGAAGCAATATTGTTAGAGTTTCCATAATTATAGCATTTTTTTCTAGGAGCATTAGGAACAGGAATATAATTATTGCTTTTATTCACACCTTCCTTTCCATTCCTATTTTTACTAGCTTCCTTGACCTTGTTCACATTTCTAATCTCTTTCAGCTTATGCTTAAGCTGCTTTTTTGTCATTAAACCTATATTTACTGAAGATGGTTTGTCCTGTTTTAATTTGTCAGAAGTTGACTTTTCTTTGACTTCTATCTTAGAGTCTTTCATCTTTTCAGAATCAGACACATCAGTTTTTGCTACAAATTTAACAGGATTTACTTATGGATTTCTATAGTTAATTTGTTTCAATATCTTGGTGTGTGGTGATTGATTGATATCCTAGTATTGGTTATGCTTATTCGTCTTATGTTCGTAGCTAACATATAAGATAACGTGTTAATCTCTATTGAAGCGATAGTAAATATTGAGGTTTAGAACTTGCCATGCTAGCATAGGTTCATGTATAATTGTTATGCATGATTCGTAGTTAATTTTAACCGCCTATAGAAACTCGCATGACCAAGAAAGCTGCGAACTCCCTTAACAGAAATTAGCGGAGACAGATTTTCAATGACCCCACCATGGCTTTGTCCACCTCAAGACCTTTACTAGAGACCTTGTGACCAATAATAATGCCCTGTCGCACCATAAAGTGATATTTCTCCCAGTTGAGAACCAAATTGATCTCAACACACCTTTTGATAATGTCGCCAAGATTCTTCAAGCGCTCATGAAATGAATCTCCAAATACAAAGAAGTCATCCATGAACACCTCCACATTATGACCTATCATGTCAGAGAAGATAGCCATCACGCATCTCTGAAATATGGCCAGTGCTCCACACAGACCAAAAGAAACTCTTCTAAAGGAAAAAGTATCAAATGGACAAGTGAAGGTAGTCTTTTCCTGAACTTCTGGAGCAATACAAATCTGATTATAGCCCGAATAGCCATCCAGAAGACAGTAGTACTCATGCCTAGCCAATCTGTCAAGCATCTGATCAATAAAAGCCAGAGGGAAGTGATCCTTTCTCGTGGCCTTGTTCAGCTTCCTGTAGTCCATGCAAACTCTCCACCCCGTGACTGTTCGAGTAGGAATGAGCTCATTCCTCTCATTAGCAACAACAGTGATACCTCCTTTCTTTGGTACACACTGAACTGGACTCACCAAAGAACTGTCAAAAATGGGATAGATGATCCCTGCATCAAGCCATTTAAAAATTTCCTTCTTCACAACTTCTTTATGATCGGATTGAGCCTTCTTTGTTGCTCAATAGTAGGCTTGCTACCTTCCTCTAGCAGAATTTTATACATGCAATAAGAAGGGATGATTTCCTTAATATCTGTTATCGTCCATCCAATTGCCGATTTGAACTCTCTCAGAATTCTTAAGAGTTTTTCTTCATCACTACCTGAAAGGTCAGATGCAATAATAACAAGAAAAGTAGATGCATCACCTAAAAATGCATACCTTAAGTGTTCAGGCAATGGTTTAAGCTCAAGTGTAGGAGTTTCCTCAATAGATGGCTTGAGGCACTTTGGAGATTTGTTCAGCTCCTCCATTCCAAGAGATTCAAAAGGCATATCCATCTTCCACTTTCAGGGAGAAGCGTTCAAATATTGCAACTGCTCATCACCTTCATCATCTTCACTATCAGAATTCCCCAACAAGGACTTTTCTAAGGAATCAGACCTTAGCAATTGATCAAGTTCTGAAGTAACCACAGAATCGACCAGCTCCACCTTTAAGTACTCCTCATTTTCCGTAGGGAATTTCATGGCATTGAATACATTAAAAGTTACATCCTGATCTAGCACTCGCATTGTGAGCTCACCCTTCTACACATCTATCAAGGTTCGGCCAGTAGCCAAGAAAGGTCTTCCCAAGATTATGGGAATCTTCTTATCCTTCTCGAAATCAAGAATTAAAAAATCAGCACGAAAGATGAGTTTATCCACCTTGACCAAGACATCCTCTACAATGCCCCGTGGATGTGTAATAGAACGGTCGGCCAACTACAAGGTCATATAAGTCGGCTTTGGATCAGGTAAGTCCAACTTCTTGAAGATTGACAAAGGCATCATATTAATGTTGGCCCCCAAGTCACATAAGCATTTGTCAAATGACACTTTTCCAATGGTGCAAGGAATAGTGAAGCTTCCAGGATCTTTAAGTTTCAGAGGCAACTTCTGTTACAACACAGCACTGCATTCCTCTGTGAGAGCAATGGTCTCTAAGTCATCAAGCTTCACCTTCAAAGAAAGTAAACCTTTCATAAAATTCGCATAACTAGGCATCTGTTCAAGAGCTTCAGCGAAAGGTATGTTGATATGAAGTTTCTTGAACACCTCCAGAAACTTGTCAAACTGCTTATCCAGCTTTTTCTTCTATAGCCTCTTAGGAAAGGGAGGTGGAGGATAGATCTGTTTCTCCCCTGTATTACTCTCAGGAGGAGTGTGTTCAACAGTAGTCTTCCTTGATTCTACTTCTGCTTTCTTCTGCACTTCTTCTTCAGCCACAGCTTCTTCATCCGAAACTTGAGAGTGTTCGGGAATTTCAACCTTCCCAGACCTCAATATAATTGCCTTTATCTGCTCCTTAGCTTCCCTCTTTCCTGGTACTTTAGTGTCACTAGGGAGTGTACTAGGTTAACAATTTAGCAAGGCATTGGCAATTTTCCCAATTTGATTTTCCAAGGTCTTGATAGAAACCGCTTGGCTCTTGCACATGAGCCTCAACTCCTACAATTCAGATTTTTCATTAGACTTTTACAGCTGGAGTTGTTGTCTTGGTGCATATTGCGGTTGCTGAAAACCAGGAGGGTTGTACTATTTTGCTGGATACTGCTGATAAGGCTGCTGAACCGCATTCTGAGTATTGCTCCAACTAAAGTTATGATGATTGCGGTTATTAGGATGATAGGTGGATGGCACAGGTTGCTGCGACCTCTGAAAGTTGCTCACAAACTGAGCCGATTCACTAGAAATAGCACACTACTCCGTCTCATGGGCACCATCATAAAGCTCACAAACATTAGTGATCTGATTAACTCCATAATTAGCCAAAGAATCCACCTTCATCGTCAAAGCCTTAAGCTGAGCAGCTATAGCAATAACTGCATCTAAATCCAGAATTCCTGCTACCTTGCCCTGAGATAGTCTCTGAGTAGGATTCTGGTATTCATTAGTGGCCATCAGTTTAATCAATTCATAATCTTCATCGTAGCTTTTAACTCACAAGGCTCCTCCTGATGCTGCATCAAGCATGAGTCTAGAAGTAGCACCCAATACGTTATAGAAACAATTAATGATCATCCAGTCAGGCATCCCATGACGAGGGCACTTCCTAAGCATCTCCTTATAACAATCCCAAGCCTCACATAAAGATTCTCCAGATTTCTGAGCAAATTAAGTAAGTGCATTTCTGATTGCAGTAGTCTTCGCCATAGAAAAGAATTTAGTTAAGAACTTTTGAGCAAGATCCGCCCATTTGGTGATTGACCCTGGTGGTAGAGAATGTAACCAACACTTAGCTTTATCCAGCAGAGAGAATGGAAAAGCCTCAACTTAATAGCATCTTCAGAAACTCCATTGAACTTGAAAGTGTCGCAGATCTCGATGCAATCTCTTATGTGCATGTTGGGGTCTTTTGTCGGAGAACCCCCAAACTAAACTGAGTTATGTATCATCTGACTTGTGCTCAACTTGATCTCAATAGTATTAGCCGAGATGGCTGATCGAACAATGCTAGACTGAATATCATTGATATTCGGTTGAGAATAGTCCATCAAAGCCTTTGGATTTATTCTGGTTCTCCTATTGCAATAAGAACCTCTTCTTCTTTCTCGACTAAGATCTCTTCTTCAATTTTCTTCTCGACTACAACTTCTTCCTCAGCTTGATCCAGTGTTCTCTTACGAGATCGAGAACGCGTATGCATACACGCTCTCTAGAGTACCTGAAACATAACAAGGAATTTAATAAGTAACAATGTTCGAGTCACTGAACTTTAACGACCAATGATGACAAACACATAAACTGAAAATTAATACTGAAGTTCTCGGCAGCGGCGCCAAAAACTTGTTAAGGCTAGAACACGCGCTAATATTCACGCAAGTATACGCGATCGCAAGTAATATAGAATAAATTCTAGTTCGTTCCCACATGGACTGCTTTAGGTTAATTTTAATCAATGTATTTATGCAACAATGGTATGGTTATTATCCAATGCTAAGACGAATAACAAATTGAGGTTGTTTTATAATTAAGATTAACTAAGAAATTATACTAAAGAACATTAATTAAGAGAGTAGAGAGTTCAATACTATATGACACAAACATGGGATTCTAACTTCATTAAATACTTCATTCAATAGCCTTTTCGTTCTTAACCTTAGCATACAATGGTGATGACACTAATCAGATAACACAAAACTGATAAACACCAACTTTCATTGTATGAATACCATGAAAGTTATGTTTATAATCACATAAGTTATGAAAAACGAACATAAGTTATGTTTATATAGAAGCCCATGCAGAGTAGAAGTCCATCAATTAAAATCACAAGGGAATCAAGATTCTTTTATATTAATGATTCATATAAATCACTTAATGGGAAATGCCCCGAATAAATCCAACGAGTGACTCGACCTGGCACGACCGCGCGCTTGACCAGCGCGGGCGCGCTGTACTTCTGCCATCCTGGCGCGGGCACGCACTTCTACAGCGTGGGCGCGCTGACTCTCTAGATAATTTTCTAACTTCTTCTTTTCTTGCTGACTTGAGTTGGTCTTTTCACAAGCTTTTATTCTAGACACCATCCTAATCCCATATTAGCATCAAAACAATGCCAATTCACATGTATTCTTGTTAAATGCCTGAAATGCAAAAACACTACACAACACATTAAAAACACTAACAACTCGAGTACAAAACACCAATTCAAATCTTTACGGAGCGTTATAAAGTGACATAAATGCCACTCAACACTGGAGCAACAATCAGAATGTGGTGCAACAGCCATATCAGCAGTATACAGCAAAGCAGTTGAACCCTCCTGGTTTTTAACAACCGTAATATGCACCGAGACAACAACTCTAACTTAAGCAACTACCATATGAAAGTACAAGTCAATATAATGTAAAATCTGAATTGGAGGAGTTGAGGCTCATGTTCAAGAGCCGAGCGGTTTCTATCAAGACTCTAGAGAATCAAATTGGGTAGATTTCCAATGCTTTGTTGAATCGACCACCAGGAATGCTTCCTAGTGATACAGAAGCCAATCCAGGAAAGAGGGAAGTTAAAGAACAGGTGAACGCCATCACCTTGAGGTCCGAAAAGGTCGAAAGCCCCCAATTTCAGCAAGACGAAGATTCTGAAAGTTCTGTTCAGAATACAGGTGCGTCTGCACCTTTGCCAAATCCAGAAGATGAGATTGTAGCTGAAAAAGTGGTGCAGAAGGATGCATAAGTGGAATCAAGGAAGAAAACTGTGAAACACACTCCTTCTGAGGGTAATATAGGGGAGAAACAGGTCTATCCTCCACCTCCTTTTCCTAAGAGGCTACAGAAGCAGAAGTTGGATAAGCAATTTGCTAAGTTTCTGGAGGTGTTCAAGAAACTTTATATCAACATACCTTTCGATGAAGCTCTTGAACAGATGCCTAGCTATGAGAAGTTTATGAAAGGTATTAGCTCTCATTAGGTGAAGCTCGATGACTTAGAGACCATTGCTCTTACGGAGGAATGCAGTGTTGTGCTGCAACAGAAGTTGCCTCCGCAGCTTAAAGATCCTGAAAGCTTCACTATTCCTTGCACCATCAGAAACTTGTCTTCCGAAAAGTATTTATGTGACTTGGGAGCTTGCATCAATCTGATGCCCTTGTCTATATTTAAGAAGCTTGGTCTACCTGATCCGAAACTGACATACATGTCATTGCAACTAGCTGATCGTTTCATCGTTTATCCACGAGGAATAGTGAAGGATATCTTGGTTAAGGTGGATAAACTCATCTTCCCTGCTGATTTTGTAATTCTGGACTTTGAGGAAGATAAGAAAATTCCCATCATCTTGGGAAGACCATTCTTGGCTACAGGCTGAACTATGATTGATGTGTAAAAAGGAGAGCTTACGATGAAGGTTCAAGATAAGGTCACTTCTAGTGTGTTCAAGGCAATAAAGTCACCCACAAATAAAGAGCAGTGCTTTAAAGTAGAGTGGGTCGACTTTGTCATAAATTTGGAGCTTGAGCAATTGCCAAAGTCGAATACCTCAGAGAGAGCCTTAATGGGGGGATCAGTTATTGAAAATGAAGAAGGAGCAGAGCGACTGCAGGTTTTGAATGCACCTCCGTGGAAGAGGAAGTTGGATATGCCATTCGATTCTCTTGGGTTAGCAGAGCTAAAAATTTCTCAGGAGCGTCTTGAACCGTTGATTGAAGAAGCTCCCACACTTGAGCTCAACTCACTGCCTGATCACTTGAGCTATGCATTCTTAGGTGCACCCCCTGACAAGGGGTTAAAATATATCTATAATAATCTAAAGGGTGAATGGTCGGTTCCTCCCATGCTTACAGAGGGTCCCTCGCGTGCACCACGGACAGTTGATTGGTTTGGTCTTGGTGATACGCAGTATAGAAGGTTGATTCGCCGTATTGAGGCCATGCATGACATTCACTGGCGTTTTTCTGAAGATTTGACACACACTCTCGGTACTTTTTTCTGAGACACTGGTGTCGAGGTTGATTGGCCACCTGATCCCCAACCCGGAGAGGGTGATCCTCCCGCTAACTAGATATGTCTTGTATCCTTATTATTACTTTCAATGAGGACATTGAAAATTTTAAGTTTGGGGGTGATAATGTAAGGATTAGTTTGTGTGTGTGTCCATATAGATTCATCTAGATTCATGTTGCTAAATCATGTCCTTGTACATGAACGAAACCTTCTCTGAATAGGACATTCAGAAATACAGAATCAGTTGCAGACACTTGACTTGGTTTAGAAATTCTTCCTCTCCCTCTTCTTCCTCTAGCTCTTGTAGTTCTTCCACCTCTTTTTCCTCTTCCTTTAGAAGTGTTTGCTTCATCTTCAATTTGAGCCATTAACTCCTTCTGTTGCATAACTGCTTCTTCAGTTGTTAGATCAGGAAATTTTTCAGTTATCAATCCAAGAGCACTCCTAGCATTCTTTTGCTCAAACCTTTTATCTTTGTAATACAAAACAGTCTTTTCACCTGTTTCCTTGTGTCTGTAAGGAAAGAATAATCCTTTAGCATCTGCTAAGTTAGAGATTGTAACATCACCAATTTTAGAAGCATCAACATTAGTCTTGTGCTTAACTTCATGAACACCAGTAGACTTTTCTTGTCCTAAAAAACCAGATCTTTTAGAATATTGAGGTTATTGAGCAATAGGAGCAATTTGAACATTTGCAACCGGATTTTTATCACCATCACCATCAGTATCTTTATCTTTCAACTAAATAGAGTCAGGTGTACATTTTGTGACAGTTATCTTCTCTCCCTTTTGGCATCAGTATTTGAAAGAAGAGAAAACATAGCATCCAGTTTATTAGCCATTAAAGACACTTTATCTTCCAAGGAAGAAAATCGAGAATCCATGCTTTGTTGAGATTGAACCACGGCTTTAACAGCCTTTTTCACACTTATGAGTTCAGCTGAAGTAAGTGGATTAATCATAAATGCATCAATCTTGTTCTGTAAACTACTATGAGATTTCTTCATATCAGTAAGTTCAGAGAGAATTCCTTTCACAGAAATGGTAGAGGCCTTAAGATGCAGTTTAAGTTCAGGGTTTTGAAGTTCATCATAGGCCCTGTGAACATGTTGCATACCAACAGCTGAGGAGATAGAAGTATTTGCATCTCTCCATGTAAAATCCCATTCACTCTGTCAAAAATGCTCAGTATCAGCATTGTAATAAGAAGAACCAGCATTCAGAGACGGAACTACTAAAGGGCTTACCTGGGCTCAAGCCCAGGAGGAATTTTAAAAAAATAGTAGTTATATGTATAGTAGTAAAGCAGCCCATTTATAAAATTGGCCCAGTCTAAAAATATTTTGTTTAGCTCATTAACTTTATAAACTCCAAACACAAATAAGTAGTCAGTATTTTGAAGTCTACCAGAGCAAAAGAATAATAACAAGTCTTAGTAAGGACTTCGTTCATTTATTCTCTTTGCGGGCTAAAGACTTGTCAAGCCCACCCCACTCTATATTCATGGTTCCGTCCCTGTCAGTATTGAAATGTGAAGAAGAACTAACATTGGGCTTCTTAGATGCATCAGTAGAAATCTTAAGCTGAGCTGTGTCAGAATCATCATGATCACTATCTTCATCAGAATCAGAGCTAGACAGACCCTCAGAAGAATTTGCAGAGCTAGGCAGAATTGCTTTACCTTTAAGAGGATCCTTAGCAATAGGTGTCTGTTCCTGATGAGATCCTGAAATATAAAACAAAGTAACACCTAAATCTCTCTTTTCTTTTCAAGTGATCTCATCACTTCTCCCACAATATAATACTTTTAGGAGTAATATTTTTCTCATAGAAGAAAGTTTATAAGTAAAGAAACACTTATAAAATTCTTTTCTCAAAGCTACCTCTCCTTTTGCCAGTACAGGAGGCTGCCACTCAAAATTTAATTTTCTCACATAGTATTTTCACACAGTATCACAGAAAAGCACAATCACACATTTTGCAAAGAAATAAGAGATGGCTGAGATGAGTAGTATACTTGTCATATAAATAGAGGTAACTAAACCAAGAGACTATTAATAATCATACAAACATTGAGAACAACAGAGGAAAATAAGCAATACCTGAAGGTGAGTCCTCAAGTGGAAGTGATGATAGTGGAGGAACAAATAACACATCATGATGCTTTAACAAGCTAGTCAGCAGCAAGGAATCATCAGTAGAAGTTGTTTGAATGGAAAGTTGATCAACATCAGGATTTATTTTAGCATCAGGATTTAATTTTTTAGGAGAATGAACTAGGCCAACATCAGTACTTTGAACTGATGGTTCTTGTGGGGCCTGAGGAATATGAGCTGCTTCAGCAAGAAGTGATGAAGGTTCTTGTTACTCTCCTCAAACATAAGATCATTAATAATTGTATCCACCTTTGACAATACATCCTGATGAACCTTCTTTTCTTGCAGTAGTTGTTCAGAATTAGCAAGAAAATCACCTTGAGCAAAATCAACGATAATTTGTGCAGCCTCTTTGTCTGTATCTTCCCTTTAAGAAAATGATTCTTGTGTGACTGGATGTGTCTCAGTTGTTAAATCCCTTTGAGACTTAGGTTCTTGTAGACTGACATCCATAACAGAGGACTGGCATCTGATTGCGGCACTCATATGCATGATGTCCCTTCATATTGCACTTGTAACACACAGAATTAGCTTTGCAAATCCCAAAATGTTTTCTGCCACAAAAATTACAATCTGGCATTGGTGGACGATTGGGCCTCTGCTGATTTGAATTCTGAAAATAGTTGCCTTGTCCTCCATTTCCTGATTGTGGTTTCTAGAATCCCACATTCCTATTACCCTGAAATCCTGGCCTTTTGTTGAAACGGACCTGAAAATTACTTGGCTGCTGACCTCCTTCTGAGGTTTCTATTTTCCTTTTCTTCCCATCCTTTCCTTTCTGAGACATGTCACTCCTACTTTCGATCACCATTGCTTTCTAAACCACTGCCACATATGAAGTCAATTCAAACATGGCCACTCTGTTCTGAATCCAAAACTTCAATCCCTGTTCAAACCTTTTTGCTTTCTTCTCATCTGTGTCAACTTGATCTGGCACAAACCTTGCTAACTCAGTAAACTTAGCCTCATACTCGGCCACAGTAAGATCACCCTGGGTCAGGTTCAAGAATTTGATCTCCATTTGGTTCTTCATATACCTTGGGAAATACTTCTCCAGGAATAGCTCTGTGAATCTCTCCCAAGTTATAAACTCACCTCCTTCCAATGCTCGCGTGGATTCCCACCAATAGTTCGCCTCACCCTTTAGAAAGTAGCTTGCAAACTTGGTCTTCTGTTCAGTCCCTACTCCGACTAATTCAAAAGCCTTTTCCATTTCCTTGAGCCATGCATTGGCTTCCACGGGATCAGCACTTCCCTTGAACTCAGGTGGCTTCACAGCTTGAAATTGCTTAAAAGTCACTGCAGGTGGTGTTGCTGCTTGCTGTTGCTGTTGCTGTTGCTGCTGTTGTTGTTGCGTAAGATGTAACATCTGTTGCTGCATCAGTCCCAACATTTGGACAATCGCTGGATCCATCCGAATCTCGGTACGATCCTCTCCTGAATTATTCCTTCTCTTCGGTGCCATTATTCTGGTAAGAAAACAAGCAACTTATATAATAATCTGTCAAGCATTGTGTCAAATATGTAGCAATTCTTTAGCATATCAAAATTCTCAAACATTATCTCTTCTCAAAATATCATAAACTTGCTACCATATTAACACAAGCGACATGATTATCACATAATCCTGCTTATTATCTTGAGAATAACAACACAAAGAAAATTTATTCAGAATTATCCAAACCTTTTAAATCCTTGCTCGAAATCTCAAATAAACCAACAAACAATGGATAGGGTTGCAACACAACCTTCCAACCTCTCTTCCAACACTTCTTACCATTCTCAAAACCAACAAAATAGCAGGGCAATAACACAAAGGTCTAAGGCTAAACGCAAAACAGGAAACCTAAACAACTTAACTATAACCCAGCCCAATAACCTAAAATTAACCCTATAAGAGCTAAACTACACGCACCTATCTTATGTGATCTTCCTATGACTCACCTATGACAATCCTAAGCCTGTTTCAGTGACCATAACATATAGCTCTGATACCAACCTGCGACGCCCTCCAAACCCGGGGTCTAGATTTGGGGGTCACTTGCCACTAAATTATAATAAAATAATCACAGCGGAATAATATAATAAATATGACCCCTTGTATGCACTGGATCGATCACAAGTTATAGTATGGTATAGGCACTAATACAAACCAACTATTATTATAAATCATAAGTCTAATTAGTTTTACAACTTATTTAAATTTTATTACAAACCTTTATACTATTCAAGCGTCCCAAACTATCTACCTGGAAAACACACCAAACTATTTACAAGCACTTGACCTCTAATCAAACTTGGAACTCAAGCCTGCTCCGGTTTAGCTGAAAGATTAGATTAATAAACAAGTATAAGCGAAGAGATGCTCAGCAAGTAATATAAAGTTTGTAAGTGAACAACAATAATAATATCTGAGTAAAAGTTCAAGCTGATATAAACTTTAAAGTTTAAGCGACAATTTAATCAAGCACAATTATGCACTATGTTGTTCCTGATGATCAGTCACGAAACAGCACCGGTATCCCTCAGCCATACCGTAAATATAGGTATCGATATCCCGCAGCCATACCGTACCTATTGGATATCCATAAAAAGGCATATACTCAACTAGCAAGATATTACACTTTCGTATAATAGCTCATGCTGGACCGGTGCCTCGGCCTCTTTCGCTAACCAATAACCAATTCATAAAATCAATTTTGATTAAAGGAGTCGGATCAAGGACATCCTTATCTATTCAACTCCCCATGTCACATGGTCCGGAGTTATCTCAACAACTGATGGCGAAATAACCAGAACAATTAGTTATTCGCTAATCTCAATTCAAAGTTTCACTGTATAGAGTATATCTGGATAGTATAGTTATTCACTATCTATCGAATCAAAAGATTGGTTCTAGCAGAATAATTGCTAGAATAATAGAATGTCAATAAATATAGGAGTATTGATATTCAATGTGCTATCAGAGTATTTATAAACAGTTCTTATATTTGAATATGTAAAATAATAAGCTATTCTGAATTTAGAATATAGGAGAATACTTGCCTGGTATGCTCAATAACTTCTCACTAAAACTCTGGCTTACAACTGCTGGCTATCAACTCCGTCTAGCACTTGACCACACTCCTTGCTACCCGATTCTATAAACAAAAGAACTATCTAAACTGATAGAACCAAACTTAATCGACGTAACTATACGTCTTGACATCTACCCGATCGTTTATAACTAGCATGGCATTTTAAAACTGTAAACAGATAGCATGCATATCACGTAACACATAATCATGGCATTCGTATAACACGTAATCACATAATTCATGTAATACATAAGTCAGATCATTAAAAGATACGTCTCAGTGCGTTCATAATGAAAATCAGGTCAATAATAATATTTATCGATCATATACCGACTCAAACTGATATACAAATTAAATGTCATTGCAATACAAAATAAATTAGGACTTAAAAGTATTTTTATTGAAAGCGCAATATTTTTCTGAGTCTATACGCGTTCGTTTCGTATTAAACGGACGAACGGTTTAATTATTATGAATAAAATAAGAAATAAATGGGAATAAATCAATTAATAATAATATTAATTGATTTTTAAATACCAAAATATAATTTTTAAAACCTTAAAAATAATTTTTAGAAATTATTTGAATTAAATATAAATAATTTATATTTATTTAATTATTTATAAATAAAATTAATTGATTAATTAATTTTTAATCAATTAATTAAATTCATAAATAATCAACTAAAATAAATTATAAATAATTAAATCAAATTGTATTTTTGAAAATAATTAGAGAAAATAATTTTAGGAATTTAAAATAATTAAGAAAATAATTTTTAGACTTAAAAATAATAAGTAAATAATTTTTTTAAATATAAACTAAATGATTTTTGGAAATAAGAAAGTAATTTTAAAATAAATTATAAAAGGTAAATACAGAAACAGATTATAGAAATGGGAATGGATTCTCAGGGATCAAAACCAGATTTTTGCAAGCAACCCGTTCAGGTTTTTGAAAGAGGTCCCGGGTCAGGCTTGAACGCCGCCCGGATGTTGGGAATAACCCAGTTTCCGGCGGGTTCTCCGGACTCCGGTGAACCTACGGCGGACACAAACGGGGCTCAAAACACAGCCCTCGTTTCACTTTTGCGGTCTAAACAACAACATAGGCAGCCCAGAATTCTGTTCCAGCCATCAACAACTACTAAACTTTCGCCGATTAATTTCTCCGGCAAAAAAAACTAATGTTTTCCGATGAGTTCATCGGAAAACTTCGATTTTACTCGTTTCTTACCCAAATTCGATAAACAATATCTCAAATCAATGCTGAGAATCATACAAATACAGTCATATGTTCAAAATCAACAACAAAACATGAATTAATCCCCACAATCGAAATATAAAACTGAAAACTCGAAAACTCGGGTTCGACAATCCGGGACTAAAACGCTGCAACCAAATACACAAATCGATCCTAAACATCATTCTAAAGCTGTCTCTAACATCAAAATCAACCCAGAATCATCCAAAAACAAAAATCGATTTTCAAGAATAAAAATATAAGAATCGACTTTTCGATTTACAATACCTCGGATCAAGATGTTGATACCAAAAGAAAGCTCTCATCGAGAGGACGATTTTGATTATTAGAACGTCTAATTTGGTTTTAAGAATCGATCAAAAATCACGATTGAAGTTGAGGAAGAAAATGTTCACCCCCAAAACTGTTCTTGGTTCTTATGAATTTTCTGAATTTTTAATAAAATAAAAATAAATAAATAAAACAGTCCAGCTATTTATATTAAATCTGAAATTATATCCTCAAAATAAATTAAGGGTGTTTTTATCCCTAAATTAAAATAAATAGAGCCCAAAATAATAATTACGGGAATAAATTTAAAAATGATAAAATACAAAATTAATGTCAAAATTCCCCGAAAATTGCGAATAATTCAAAAATACAAAAATAATGGGTATTTGAAATACGAATAATTTTATAAAAAATAAAAACACAGATTTTGTGGGGTTTGACGTCCCGGTGGGGTCCTCAGTCCGCTGATTTTTGAAAAACAAAACGATACCGAAATTAATAGAAAAACCTGAATACGCATAAAATGCATTCAAACGCGCATAAAATAAAATAAAACGAATATCTCGATAGAGACGCGAATAAATGCAGGTCCAAATTGTGAATCAATTCATATAATTGCAGTTTAAATATATTTTAATTAATCGAAAAATTTTCTAGCCCGCTCAGAAACACACATAACAGCTATACCATCTAATATCATGGCAATAATTATTCTAAATTTATAAAACACATAATATTTATTTATTTAACATATAATATTCACATAATTTTTCCCGGATATTACACTTTTAATATGTTCAGTGATGGCCTTCTCAAAAATTTGAAATACATGAAGCAATTCATCATTAGCAAATTCAGCATTAGGGCATAGAAAATTAAAAATCAATTGAAGAAATCTAGTATACCATATTACTCCTGATGTATCTGTTGTCCTAGAAATTATGAATTGAAGAATGGTGTTACCACAGTCAAAATTACCAGAATAGAGAAGAGAGTACCCAATTTTCAGAAAAGTAGATAGAAGAGCATCAAAATTTGATGTCTTATTCAAGAAACATCTGCTGATGCAGTCAAAGAAGAAATTCCATTCTCTCTTAAATTGTGTCCTTGTCAATTTTCCAATTGTTGTGATGTCACCTTTATAGGTCAGAGTTCTGAGCATATCAAACAACTGCTCAGTTGTATAATTATCAGGAGCATCATCACAAGCAGGCAACCTCAATGCTTGAACCAGAACATGAACATCAACCTCATACCCGCATCCCTATTCAAAAGAGAAAGCAGTGTTTGTTTCATTAACTAGAGCTGTGTTCCATACCTACATTACATCCCTGTATGATATCTTAGTAGGATTTATGAGAGTGTACCCAATTGGACATTGGAGTAAGAAATCATGTATATCATGAAAAGATTGAGGAAACTGCTAATGTGAAAGCGAAGCCAAGTAGTTATTGGTTCCAAAAGTGTTACCATGAATAATAGTGGTTTAACTGAAGAAGGGTGAAATCTCAAAAGATGACATGATGTTTGTAGACATTGAGAAAAAATATTTGTTAGATGTGAATGGTGAGGCTGTGTGTCTGATGATTTATGTCACAGAAGTTCTTGTGCAAATATAAGTTTGCTAAGCTTAGTTGAATGTAACACACACAGAGAAGGAAGCTTAGTGAATTAGACTTCTGATAGAGGGTAATTACTAAGAAGAGGAGTGAAAAGTGAAGTAATGTGCGGAATTAGCAATAAAAAATGCACAGCTTTTTCAATAAATTGCTATGTAATTTTGTTCAACAATTTATCCACTTTTAAACAATAATTACGAAGACAATCACTTTTCAGCATTAAATAATTCAGAAATCATTTTTCAATAATATTTTAAATTAAAACATGCTGACCTGTCATCAGTATTTGGAACCTCTTATCTGTCAGGATTTTTCGATTCAAATTCATCAGTATTTGTCAAAACAACTCAAGCTTATCAGAAAACCACAATTTTAATCTCAAGAATCATCAAAAGATACATGTTAATTGTGTGATTTGGAGATTAACAGACTATAATTAAGAATGAGCACATGCATCCACAACTAAGGAACATAGATTAGATCTTGTAAGCAAAACAAACAAAATTTCATTAATAGTTCAAGAGAGTACATTTCATGAAATTTTTGATTACACGCATAGGTGAATACAAGAAAATCCTAGTCTAAGAGAAGAACATCAACAACCTTAGTCTAAGAAGCCTGACAAAGCTGATGGTGAAGAGAAATAGCCAGAGGATGTTCAGGGCTTCTTCTTGCTTTCAACAGAGAGGACAACAAGACAAATGATCCTCTCTTGTCATTGAAGAGTATAGAGGTAAAGATCTCTTTGGAATCTCAGAAGGTCACTTTTGATGATTTCTGGAAGTTGACTCCAGATGTCGTTTGAAATGGCGTTTATGTGATTTTGAATTTGCAATCCATCATGAAAAATTGTTACAATATTAGTGAAATGGTTGTAGAACCAGCTGAAATGCGCCATTGTTTGAGAAGAAGGAGATATTAGAAATGTAAGTGGAGAGAGCGTTTTATGTTTAGGAAGAGATGATTGGACTGGATGATGAGTGATGGTTTAAATAACCGAGAGAGAAAGAGAGAGGGAATATCAAAAGACTAGGGGTTTAATTAATTATTAAGTGCAGAGTTAACTTAATGATTTAACCAAAAATATCTTATTAAAGCGCGTCTCCCTAGACTGATTTGCAATGATGACAATGATATATATTCATACATGCACATTTAGAAAATAAATTCACTTTATTTATTATGCATATAATAAAATACATCAAAAATTCCCAGCTTAATATCTTGAACAACATTTAGGACATATCAGGATTTGATCAATATACATCAGGATTTGATCAAAAATAAATTTAAAAGAAATTATCTGTCCCAACTAACCATACCAACTTCATTGACAAGCTTTATAAATGTTGCTTCAGGTAATGGCTTCGTGAGGATATTATCAGTAGGAACAAAATGAAGCTCAATCATTCCTTCCATGACATGCTCTCTTATAAAGTGATATCTGATGCTAATATGTTTAGTAAGAGAGTGTTGCACTGGGTTTCCTGTTATAACAATAGCACTTTGATTATCACAATAAATAAGAATTTTACAAAATGATAATCCATAGTCTATGAGCTGGTTTCTCATCCATAACAACCGAGCACAAGAGCTCCCAGCTGCAATATATTCGGCCTCAACAGTTAAAGTAGAAATGGGTTTCTGCTTCTTACTGAACCATGAGACTAATCTTCCTCCCAAAAACTGACAGCTCCCAGATGTACTCTTCCTGTCTATCTTGCAGCCAGCAAAGTCAGCGTCTGAATATCCACATGATCAAAAATCAGCTTCCCTTGCATACCAGAGACCAAATGATACAGTACCCTTGAGGTATCTGAAAATTCTTTTCACTCTGTAGTTTGTGACATCAACTGCTGTACTGTTAGATATATTTGTGATGTCATGTCTAAAATGATTTGTGTTTAGCTTTCAGATCTTACTTAACAGGACAAATCAGTACTTAACTGGAAATCAGTATTTATACTGAAGTCAGGACTTAAGATATCAGAACTTATGTTATCAGGAGATATTTATCAGGAGATAATATCAGGACTTAAGGAGACTTTCAGATAAGGCAGGCGGCTGATAGAAAGAAAAGAAGATCAAGACAAATGCAAGAAGAAATATGCATGAAGAAGGAATTCTATGAAGAATTGAATACTTGGAAGAAAAGATAACTGATTGATATATTTTAGGAAGCAGAATTATATCCAATATCAATTAGAAGATTATCTTGTAACTGTGTAGTATATAAACACAAGCATAGGGTTTACATTATACATGTTATCATTATCAAAGTTATTATTCATTGTAACCCTAGCAGCTCTCGTGATAATTTATTCATCACTGAGAGAGGACAGTTCCATATTGTAACAGAATTTATTGAGTTGAATAAAATCTGTGTTCTGTTACTTGTGTTCTTTAATTCGATTTGATTGTAGTAAACACTGTATTCAACCCCCTTATACAGTGTGTGTGACCTAACAAGTGGTATCAGAGCAGATCTGTTAACACACAAACAGTTTAAGATCCAAAAACAATCATGTCTGAAGAAGAACAAACTCCAACCAAGCCCACCAAAACTGAAGAACCTCCAAAAACTCAAATCCATAATCGATATGAGACTATTAGAGTTCCCATACTGAAACCATCTGAATATCCTATATGGAAGGTGAGGATGTCTATGTTTCTGGAAGCTACAGATCCAGAATACCTTGACAGAATCAATGAAGGACCACACAAGCCAACCAAGCTCTCTGTTGTAGTTGCAGATCAGCCAGCACAGACAGTACCAAAGGAGAAAAGTGAATATACAGCTAGAGATATCTCATCTATTGCTAAGGATGCAAAGGTACGACATTTGTTGCATAGTGCCATTGATAATGTCATGTCAAACAGGGTAACCAACTGCAAGACTGTAAATGAGATATGGGATGCCTTGGAAACAAGATGTCAGGGAACTGATGACTGAAAGCTTACCTGAGATGGATCCTGATGAAGAGATGATGAAGCTGTGTGCTCTTATGGTGAAAGGAATCACATGGATTGCATACAAGAAATTCAGAAAGGGAAAGAAATTTTTCAGGAAAGGTGCAAGTTCTGATAAGAAGAGTTTCAGAAAATCTGAAGGCAAAGGAGGAAAGTCTAACAAAGGAGATTACTCAAATGTCAAATGCTACAACTAAGGTGAGAAAGGCCACATATCTCCTGATTGCAAGAAAGTGAAGAGTGATAAAGGCAAGGCTCTTGTCATAAAGAAGGAAAGCTGGACAGACACTTCAGATTCCGAAAGTGAGGTGAACTATGCCTTGATGGCAAATGCTGATAGCAGTTCTGATACTGCTGACCTAAAGGTACCTCAAACTACTTATGCCTTTCATACTGATGATATTACTGAGTTGAGAAGATATCTTAAAACCATGTTCATTAGTTATAGAGATCAAACTTTAACATGTAAAAGATTAACTTCTGAAAATCTTGCTTATAAAAAGAGGAATAATTATTTAGAAAAAGAGTTAGTCATGTACTATCAAACTCAGAAAGATAGAGATGATGCCTTTTATGTTAGGGATGAAGTACCTAAAATGAATGAATCTCTAAAAACCGAGTTAGAAAAGGAAAGAAAGATTATCAGGACTTGGACTAACTCTGGTAGAATAACTCAGAATTAACATAGGCTTAATGATAAAGAAGCAGCTTAAGCATAAGCTGAAAGATGTTAAGAATGTAAAAAAGGTAAAGCCACCTAAGAAAAATAGGAATGGAAAGGAAGGTGTGAATAAAAGTAATGATTATAAGCCTGTTCCTAATGCTCCTAGAAAGAAATGTTATAACTGTGGAAATTCTAACCATCTGGCTTCTTTTTGCAGGAAGAATAAGAACATAAATTCCTTACCTTCAAAGTCAGGAGTTAAGAGTCAGTCTGTTAGATATAGGCCACAAAATCCTTGTTTTCATTGTGGTAGTTTATGGCATTCCATTTATACTTGTAAGGAATATCATAGTTTGTACTATGATTATTATCAAATAAAACCTTCTTTAAAGAAAGTTAGCATTATTCCTTCTAGTGTAAGTTCTGATGCAAAGTCTGATACTGTAAATGCTGATAAGAAAAATGTTAACATAAACTCTGATGCTAAATCCGCTGCAAATGTTAACAAACTTAATCAGGCCAAAGGATCCAAGCAAGTTTGGGTCCTTAAAACTAATCATTAGTGGTCTTTGTGATTGCAGGGCAACAGGAAAAACATCCTAGTTCTGGACAGTGGATGTTCAGGACATATGACTGGAAATAAATCCCTGCTATTAGACTTTATGGAGAAAGCTGGCCCAGGTGTTTCTTATGGAGATGTCAACATTGGAAAAACTCTGGGATATGGCAATATTAATCTTGGAAATGTCATCATTGAAAAAGTAGCTCTGGTCTCAGGACTTAAACACAATTTGCTGAGTGTAAGTCAAATCTGTGACAGAGGTTATCATGTGGATTTCCTTGAAGAACATTGTGAAGTTGTAAGCAAATTTACAGGAAAAGTTGTTTTGAAAGGATAGAGGCATGGTAATATTTATGAAGCCAAGCTTTCAACAAATACTGATGGTTCTGCAATCTGTCTGTTGAGTAGAGCATCAATTGAAGAAAGCTGGGATTGGCACAAGAAACTCTCTTATTTAAATTTTAACAATATAAATGAACTAGTCAAGAAAGATCTTGTGAGAGGACTGCCAAAATCAGTATTTGCTCCTGATGGCCTTTGTGATTCATGTCAGAAGGAAAAACAAAGAAAATCTTCTTTCAAGAGCAAGACTGAATCATCAATTCTTGAGCCTTATCACCTACTACATGTTGATCTATTTGGTCCAGTGAATGTCAGGTCTATTGCAAAGAAGAAATATCCTATGGTCATAGTGGATGAGTTCACCAGATACACATGGGTGTTATTCTTGCACACAAAAAGTGAAACTGCATCTATCTTAATTGATCATGTCAAACAATTGGATAAATTGGTCAAAGACTCTGTGAAAATCATAAGGAGTGATAATGGCACTGAGTTCAAGAATTTGATTATGGAAGAGTTCTGCAAAAACCATGGAATAAAGCAGGAATTTACTTCTCCTGGAACTCCACAGCAAAATGGAGTTGTTGAAAGAAAGAATAGAACTCTTATTGAAGCTGCACGAACTATGCTTGATGAAGCAAAGTTACCAACCTACTTTTGGGCTGAAGCTGTGCAGACTGCTTGTTTTACTCAGAATGCTACAGTTATGAACAAGCATGGAAAAACACCATATGAGATGGTGAAGAAAAAGAAGCCAAATCTGAAGTATTTTCATGTATTTGGATGCGAGTGTTTTTTTCTTAAGACTCATCCTGAACAGCTATCCAAATTTGATCTAAAAGCTGATGAAGGAATTTTTGTTGGATATCCACTTTCCACAAAAGCCTTCAGAGTCTACAATTTAAGAACAAGGGTAGTCATGGAATCTATCAATGTCTCTTTTAATGATAAGAAGATTACTGGACTTGAAGATTTCAATGATCATGATCAGCTGAGATTCGAAAATGAAGTTTTAAATTCTGATTCTGTAAATCCTGACAGTCTAAATCTTGATACTGCAAACTCTGATGGATTAAACTCTGATGTTATTGAAACTGTAGTGACTACGCCAAAGGAAAATGCACCTATACAGGGGGAGCATACTGAAGATCCAACCACATCTCAAGAAGCATCAGAATCTACAGCAGGCTGTTTAAGTTTCGATTCATCAAGTTCTGATGGGCCAAGTTCTGATAATTCTGGAAACTCATGTTTTGATATTTCTAGAAACTCAAATTCTGAAGGATCCAACTCAGAGAGCATAATTTCAGGGGGGCATCAAAAAATATTGATGGAGACAGTATGGATCATGGAGGAGCATCCAGTTATAGAGATAACCTTCCATCTGCAAGGAAGTGGACTAAAGCACATACACCTGACTTAATTATTGGAAATCCTGATGCAGGTGTCAGAACTAGAACAGCTACATCAAATGAATGTCTCTATCATTCTTTCCTTTCTCAGACTGAACTAAAGAAAGTGGAAGAAGCTCTTCAAGATGCTGATTGGGTGCAAGCAATGCAGGAAGAGTTAAATGAATTTGAAAGAAATAAAGTCTGGACCCTAGTGCCAAGACCGAAGAACAGGTCTGTTGTTGGTACAAAGTGGGTGTTCAGAAACAAAACTGACAGTGATTGCATAATTACAAGGAATAAAGCAAGGCTGGTTGCAAAAGGATACTCTCAAAAGGAGGGAATTAATTATGATGAAGCATTTGCACCAGTTGCTAGATTGGAAGCCATAAGGATATTTTTGTCTTATGCTGCTCACAAGAAGTTTAAAGTCTTTCAAATGGTTATGAAAACTACTTTTCTCAATGGAGAATTGAAAGAAGAGGTATATGTTGAACAACCTCCAGGTTTTGTAGATTCAAAATTTCCTAATCATGTCTACCGACTTGATAAAGCACTTTATGGCCTTAAGCAAGCTCCAAGAGCATGGTATGAGATATTAGATCAGTTTCTTTTGGAAAGTGGATTTAACAGAGGGACTATTGACAAAACACTGTTTTATCTCAACCATGGAAATGACTTACTTTTGGTGCAGATATATGTTGATGATATCATTTTTGGTTCTACAAATGACAGACTTTGTAATAAGTTTGCCAAGCTGATGCAGTCAAGATATCAAATGAGTATGATGGGAGAACTTAGCTATTTTCTGGGCCTTCAAGTCAAGCAGAATGAAGAAGGAACTTTTATTGTTAGTCTAAGTATACCAGAAATTTGTTAAAAAAGTTTGTAATGCAAGATTGTTCAAGTGCATCCACTCCTATGGCCACTGCAACAAAATTGGATAAAGATACTGATTTCAAGCAGATCCAAGAGAACCTCACTTAACAGCTGTGAAAAGAATTTTCAAGTACCTTAAGGGTACAGCTGATCTGGGATTGTGGTATCCTAGAGAATCAGACTATAAGCTAATAGGGTACTCAGATGCAGATTTTGCAGGATGCAAAATTGACAGGAAAAGCACAAGTGGAAGCTGCCAATTTCTTGGAGGCAGATTGGTTTCTTGGTTTAGCAAGAAACAGAAGTCAATTTCCATATCAACTGCAGAAGCAGAATACATTGTTGCAAGAAGCTGTTGTACACAGATTCTTTGGATGAAGAATCAGTTACTGGATTATGGGTTAGAATTTTCTAAAATCCCTATTTACTGTGATAATCAAAGTGCTATTGTTATGACAGGTAATCTAGTTCAACACTCAATGACAAAGCACATCAGCATTAGGTACCACTTCATAAGGGAACATGTGGATGAAGGTACAGTGGAATTGCATTTTGTTACGACAGATCAACAACTAGCAGATATCTTCACAAAACAACTATGTGAAGCTACTTTTACAAGATTGGTAAATGAACTTGGAATGGTTTCAGGTTCTTTCTCTAAATTTGCCTAGTTTATGTTCTGATACATCAGACTTTCTGATCAGTATTTACAGATATTGCTATCTTTGTGTATTTTGTGCTTAAATTGAAATTTGCTTAAGTGATGATTGTTGTCTGATGTGAATTTCTAAACTCTGATAGTGATATGAATGTTTCTGTGACTATTCAATCCAATGAGGATAATTGTGCTAGATGCTGACCTAGTAGTCTTTAATATACTAAAGATCCCATGTTTGAAGTAATTATTTATGTGGAAATCTTTTAACACAAGAAAATCCTGATATTGAGCTTAGTTGAAGTTTACTTTGTGTATCTTATTACTAAGTCAAAAACTAGAATAGTGCTTCTTATCTGTTAAGTTCTGATGTTAGTAAATCTGATGGATGTACTAAGTGCTGATAAGCCTCACTTATCAAAAGAAAAAGAAAAGAAAAGAAATAAAAATCAGGTACTCCTTTGAGATCTAGAGTAAAAATATGGAAGGGAAGACCTAAGTACATTGCTGGTATTAAGTAATATGCATTAGAAAAGCAAAGAATTTTCTAGGTGACTTTTCACACTCTATGATTACTGGAGAAATACTCTGATAACAGCATAAGTTCTGATAAGCAGTCGTGACTCACTTACACTGAGAAGCAACTGTAAAATAGAATTTCAAAAGATGCATAAAATGAGCAAAAAAAAGTTGAGGTGGACTCATGCATGAACTCATTCTATAGTAGACTTCAGAATAATGACAGATTTTGAGCAAAATTCTTAGTTATGCCTTATTTCTAAGATGTACTGAAGTGAATCAGACTTTACTCTTTGTCTGATATTTAGCTTAATGCACACACATACACTCCATATGAATGATGAAAATTACTGTTGTAACGTCTGAGAAATATTATGTAATTATTTTTATCAATAAATAATTATTATGTGATTTTAGGTGAATTTTGGTGAATTATTTGATAATTGATATTAATATTTGGATGTTTATTTATGATAAAAATTTAGATATTTTAATTTTTAATTATCCAGAATTAAATATAGATAATTTTGGTATTTTTTTGGTAATTTTTGGATTGCTGTATGATTTTATAAGAACTTATAGAATTAATAATGATTATTTTTACATAATTATAAAATTACTTTTTAGAATCAAAAATCATCCCACTTCAATCGTTTTTGCGTTTTTACAACCTGAAACTTTTCTGAAAACCCCTTCCTAACCTAATCTGGTAATTCTGAACACTTTTCGTGTTTTGACTTTTTCGATCCGGGGTACGGTTTAACCTGTACGAGTCCCGGCGTGAAATTTTCGATATGCAAATCATTTTATTGATCGATAAACTCCATCTTTTCAAAAGGCGAGATATTATCACTTTACTTTTGTATAAAGTGTTTTATAGGAAGCTCTGTTTTGATAATTATCTAAATATGGTACTAAAATTGTATCATCTTTTTAGTTACTTAGCGGCTAAGTAACCTATTTTCGGACCCGATATGTAAATATAATTATTAAATATTTAAGAAAATAAAATATGTGATGGTTCTGTCAGCTATGTGTCGCTGTAATATTAATTGTTTGTGATTTGTTGAATGCCGAGATTAATTTTGTAATTAATTATCGTGCTGTATGAACTTAATTCCTTTTTAAAGTGATTTTATTGAATATTTATTCTTATAAATTCTAAAATTATTTTTGTTGTTCTATAATTTTATTTATTATGGTTAGGGGTTTATAAAATTTGGAAATCAATATTTTATTATTTAATCTGAAATGATTTTCTGGCTTCATTAAATTGTAAAATCATTATTTATTTCCAAAATTTTGCAAAAATCATGAAAAATTTATTTTATTAACTTTTGAATATATCGAGAATTTTAAAATTATTTTGGGAATTTTCTGGCTTTTATTCATCCGTGAAATTGTTCGTTAATATGTTAAATTACGAGAAAACGAATCAGAACGTAAATTAAATAGCTAGATAACGATAAAAACGAACAGAAACAAATAATTGTAGCCCTCTTTTATCCCCCTTTCACCCCACCCTCATGACTCTCTCTCTCTCTCTCTCTCTCTCTCTCTCTCTCTCCTTACTCTCTCTCTCATATCTCTCCGACCTCTTCTTCCCCTGTCTCTCGATTTTCCCTATCTCTTCCCCCTCTCTAATTTCTCCCACTTCTTTATTCCTCCTCCCCTGTTCTTCTCTCTGTTACGGTCGACTTTTCCGGTCGCCGCTTTGATTTTCCGGCCACCGTTCCTTGCTTCAGTTCGTTCTGTTTAACTAGTATAAGTATATATGTGTGTATACGTTTATATATGTACATATTGGTTGGACTGGATGTGTTGTTGTGTGGATTGTGTGCGTTGGTTTCTATTTTTCCTGTGACCGCCTAGTTCTTGCCTTTTCCGGACGCGCGTAGGCACGTGGTCCGGAGTTCTGTGATTTCTGATTCTTGGCCGACGTTGTTGTGCTGCTCTGTTTTTCCGATTTAATTTGTGTATATTGTCGGGACTAATTAATTAATTTTATTAATTTTGCAGGATTATTTGTTTAAAGTTTCGTGAAATAAATAAACTCATGCGAGAAAGAAATTAAAGTAATCGGTGGAGTTTTGCGTTGCAAACCCGAAATTTAATCGGGTACCCGCAAAATTTTATCGCCGTCGGCGATGAGCCTCGGCGAGTCGACAGTGGGCGATGATGATTTTTATCTGAGTCCTACATTATTAATAAAATGAAATTAGTTGATAAAAATTAATTGTGTAATAAAAATACGAATAATAGTAAATAATAATTGAATTCATATCGGTGGTTGGGATTGGTAATAGTATTATGGATTGGATTGTGTTGTGGTTGTTGTTGTGATTTGACGTCGATTTGATTTCGACGGGTAGGCCGATAAATAAAGGAGACGCTGCCCGATTTTTCGGAAATTAATTCTGAAAATACGGAAACGTAACCTATAGTTATCGGAGACGTCGAACAAATGTAAATAATTATATCATACGAACCTAGTTGTGTGTTGTGATAAGAATATTTTGTAATCCATTACCCTATTATTTTCAAACAACAAATATACGTACTTTCCGAAAACAAACACCGAACCGAGTTTCGAAGATATGAACCGTAATTGCTATGTGTATTTAAATAATACCTATAAATATAAGTTGGATTATGAAATCGTATGGGTAGAATAGGATAGTGATTTGATGTTAAGCTTAAGTGATTATCTGAGTTAGGGTATTTCAACCCTGTAGGTTTTAGTCGGAAGACCCGAGACGTGACATCGGACTAGGAACGATCTAGTGATTAGACGTCGAGATCAACGAAGTTTCAACTGAAGAGTCTAAATGTTGGGATCGTATCCGGAATTGGGATAGTAGTTTGACGATGAAGCCGAACGTCCAAGTCGAACCAAAGTCAACTTGTAATAGCGATTAAAGTTTATTCAGGCAAGTATTCTTGCTTTTTCTTTTAAATACCGCAAGTATTCCAAATTTTTCTTTTCAATACTGCAAGTATTCCTGATTTTTCTTTTAAATTACTGTAAATATTTATTCGTTCCTATTCTAAGTTCAGAATAGTTAACTGTTTTATATTTCGCTGCAATTACTCTGATTATGCATGTTCTTTTATTCTTGTTCTTATAATTCGATTGCTTTATTGAGCAAATACCCATTCTTTCGGGTTATTTACGAACCCTGAATTGGGATGTTTTGAATTCAAAATGATTTGACACCAAAATACTCCATGGGCTGGATAATGATGATGTTTTGGGGATTAAGTGTGTCTTAATCCTGAGGACCGGGATATGACCGGTGCCTCGAAATGGGCCTTAGTGCCTAGGTACCTGAATGGACCTATACAGTTCGGTATAAATCCGCACTGTATCCTGACTGATCAGCAGGGTATAGTGCATATGTTGGTTTTAATGTCCAGTCTAATTTGTTGTTGATCGCCATTAACAGCATTCTCTCTCGAATAATTTTATGATTCCAAAACCGGACAAAACCCTGATTCAGGAGATGAATCTGGGAATCGCTTGTCGCTTTTAGATTTATAACTAAAGGCTTGTAACAGCCAACGTTTATTCGCTCAACTCATTCAATTATATAGAATTGTTTAAAATTGTTTTGAGATTTTGTTCGGGAATTTTCCTTTGTTATTGATATTTGCAACTCAAATTATATACTTGATGGGCATTTTTGGCTCACTCTTGCTTTGTAAATTCTTATTCCTGCCAGAAACAGAGAAGGATAAAAGTAAATAGCTTTGATAGACAGCAGAAGTTAGAGAAATCTCCACTGCGAAAGGTTGAAGAAGTTAGAAGAATATGACACGAGCATTAGTTCAAAGGTATTTACGCTTGTATTCTAATTGTTGTGAGTTGTAGAATGTTAGATTCTTGTTTCATACCATAACCTGTAAACGATTCGGATTCAAGGGGTTAATTGAATATTCTTTTGTTTTATGTAAAAAGTGTTTAGTGACACCAAATCTTGACCCCGGATTTGGGTTGTTACAAGTTGGTATCAGAGCTACAGGTTATTGGTCACTAAAATTAGGATAGGTGAGAGTAAGATAGGAATGATAGGTCGTACAAGATAGGAAAGACCCTAGGCATACTCAGGTTAAGATAAGTTGGGTGTGAATTAGGGTTAGCAGATCCGATATGGAGTTGGTAAGATAGGATTGTTGAGAAAGTATAAAGCGAATATCGCAATGCTATAGGTATACTGAGTTCTCAGATCCTACAATTATGAGGAATCGAGGGATCGACGGAGACTGGGTATGTTACCTTACGTTTCATGTGGTTTTGAAGAAAATACGTATAATTTTGGTGAGGATGTGTGAGTATTAGTACGATTTAACTTAGAATTAGGTAGTAGGACGAGCTTCACGTCAGAGGCGACCAATTAATGGAAGCTGATGAAGAACCAACATTGCACGTTTTGAAGGCACCACCGTTGCGAGAAGATTCTTATCACTCATTGGGAGCTGCGCGAGGAATGATATCTACCTTAATAGGTGTAGGTAAGACTAGTAAGAAGATGCGACCCTTATCTACAAACCGAATGTCGAATCGCATGCGTGCTTACAAGCATAATGTCAAGAACGACGACAAGAATGTCAAAGACAGTACTAGAGGTCAGCATTGCGGTGGAATTGCGAATAAAATAATATACGACGGTAAATGGAGTTTCGTTGACTAAAAAGTGCGAGCAGAATCCAAGGAGAAATAGAAGATGTATCAAGATGGAGAGACCCTTATATGGGCATTCTTTTAATTAAACATTTCATTGGTAAATCATAAAAAATAGCAAGTGACTTATATAGTAATGACGACCAAATATTTGATTTCCAAAACTTTAAAATGAGATTTTGGAAGAGATTTTCTTAATCAACTTTCAGAAGATTTTGGCATGAAATGAGTTTTACAATTTGGTTGTTGAATTACTATTTATGTTCTTGTTATTATAAACAGAAAATGACCTAAAAAGAAAGAATGGAATTAGACTCAGTGTTGTTAATTCGAAGGGCCAAGTAGACCCACCAGCAGGGAGAAGGTTTAAAGTTTTCTGTAAAAATGAAGGTAAACGTTGTTTAATAAAAATCAATAATTGAATCAACATATTAAAATATTATTTACGCAATTTATAAAATTATTAAAATTTAACGAGATTCGTGATTCGAATGGACGGAGGATGATTGAAGGAAATGGCAGAATCTTCTAGATGGTGGAAGAAGAATCGTATTTCTATTGACAAATTGAGGCGTTGCGTGATCGATGGATATTTTATGCGACATAGATGAGATATGAAGCAGTGATTATAAATTTTGTAAAGACGCGATATGATCGAATAATTAAAGCTTTGAATATGGAGGCATTTCCAGACGACATTACGAAGTTATAATGTGACCTAAACGGTGAATCTCTCATCCGAATGGTTCCGGAAGACATACGTAAGTGAAGCGTGGAAGGTGATTAGCACTAACATTCTTTCCTCTAATACGACAACATATGTTTATCTTGATCCGTGAATACGTATGAGCTCTTCTGTTGATAAATCATAGGAGATGAAAATGAAAGAAAATTTCTTGTATTCTTTCTGAATTGTTTCTCTTCTCAAATTCTTGATTCTTGATTGAGACAACTATGTTGTGATATGATGCTTTGTCGAAATGACAAAGAGTCGGGTGGGACGCCACCTAATCATGTGTTGCATGCCATATAGTATGAAAGACTGGCCATCTTGAGTACGAATATGGTTGTCTCATTCTTCACTCATTTTTCTTCCTTCAATTTTCTGATTTACAAATTCTTCCAATCGGTTGCTGCATTGTTATTCCTTATTCCATTTTTCAATCAAAATCATGTTCACAAACTCTCCTCTTGCATAGAGTCTGTTCTATGACGATTATAAAAGAACTAGAATAGTCTCGTGTGACGGGTAGAATTATGTGTCGACGGAAGATATGATTGCAAGACAAGAAATTATGGACATTTGCGAGCAAGGAAAAATGGATACACCGACAGATGTGGACATGGCAAAGATATCAGATATCAAGTCAGACAGTTGTTCTTGTTACAAGAATCTCATCAGTACGGTAGATTACGTTAACGTGATGCACTTCGAATTGGAAAATTTTGATGAGAAATGAACCGTTAGAACCGTAATAATTAGATTATTTAAAAAATAAGGAAGTGAAGTTGCGTGTGACAGACGGAGCAAATGAGTATCGGGATGACGATCAAAGATCAAGGAAATTCTGAACGATGCCTCAGACGGGTGATTAAGATGTGAAGCATCCCTTCGTTGCGGGAAGATATTTATCGTGAAGATTCAAGATATAAAAATTTTTAATAGCAACCGAGTTTCAGACATCTTCTTCAAGGAATTGTGAAGTTCCCTAACTTGAGTAAATAAGTTAGGGTGAATTTAATACCTATAACCGGATCCATGACGAAAATTCGATATGGGAATATAAGTGAAGATGAAGCAATGGTGACTCGACTGCGAAACCTTATCAGAAGTAACAAACTGATAATGGAGTCTTCACCCGATTGTGATGATGATAATTAAGACCCTATGTGTGGTAATTAAAAGATAAACAGACTTACTAATGAAATTGAGTGTGTATTGTCAAAGAAGGAGGATTGGTGTGGTTCGTTGAAGGATGCAGCATAATTTTAAAAATAACTGTACACAAATTGGTAATGGTCAGAAATAAATTAAAAGAATCGCGAAATCAAATTTTAAGTTCATTAATAACAATTTGTAATATTTTGACAGAATTGAGAAATGTATGTTTATATTAATCATTGTGGGTTTTAGACCAAATCCCAAAAATATGTTATGCCAGACAGATGCTAATCAAAGGTGAATTATGGGAATTGATGATTTTGGTTGATGGAAGTGGGTGGATATGATTCTGGATGATTTGGGTGATTGTTGGTGTCGGCTTGAGTCCGACTGGTAATGGTGTAGGGGAAGTGTTTCCCAAATTTTCAGAAATGTCCTACATTCAAGAATAAAGAAGTATGTTGTCATTTTCATCGGTACTCCAAATGATTGTGATCTCGGTTCTTGAGGAAGAATGTTATGATCAAACCGACTTTATGTAATTGGTCTTTGATTCCAGTTAGCTAGTCTTCACTTGGTTTAATTGATCAATTAAAAGAGTTAATTGATTAATTTTACCAACTAACGGTTAGTTAAATCGATATCGATTCCAAGTAGATTAAGTCAAACTCTGACATGATTTTTAGATCCGAAAGCAAAGCAATTAGCAATTTGGAGAAAGTAATGACATTTACAGAAATTGGAAATTGAGTAAAAGTAGCGTGATGTTACTGCAAACATGTGCGAGATTTTACCCAGAAGAGTACGCCCTTTTTAATAAATAAGAGGAACAGAAAGTTATGGGTACAGGCGAATGTGAAGAATATTTCTAAAGGTGTAAGACAAAACGAACAGATGTTATCATTCATAATAACGTTCCAGGAAGGATTGGAAGGTATACTCATTTCGAATGATGATTGAATGGAAGTAGCTATAAAATAGCGGAAAGCTCGCAAATTCAAGCATCTAAGGTAAGACGGAGACTGATGAAGTCTGCATGTGAACTCGAGGCAAAGAAATGTTGACCAACGAGGTAAAGTCAAATACGCGATCCGTGATGAGTTAAGCAAGGCTAAGAAAATAGCTACCGATGAAATTCGATAATTCTGTTAATAAGAATTTAAATATTATAAATAAAAGCCTTCATTCCAGTTTGAACTCCAGAAATGACCTATCCAATAATAAACAGATTAATATTACTAAGAAAAATAAATTCGCTATGTTTAAAAGAGATAATAAATAATGAGAATGGAGAAATAATAAAGAAAAGAAGTGGAATCAAAAGGATGATAAATAAATTTTATAAAATAATCCAGGAAATATGCAAGTTGGGAACGTGGGTTGTGCCAGAATTGTCAGGAGAATGAGGGGAAACGCTGATAGTTGGAGATAGGAATTAATTCCAAAATTACGTGTAAACAAAGATGATTAAACAAAGGTATTGACGGCGAACTGCTAGAGAAGAACGTTCCAATGAATCTCATGTCGGAATTCTTTAAAATTAAGGTGAAGTCCCGGAGGTTCGAATGAATGATTTGCCAAGTGTACCTCGGGGAATGAGGTAATAATTTCTCGTCAGATTCTGCATAGAATCAAGCTGGTGTCACAAGCTTTATATTGTATAACTCAATAGGGATGAAATAATGAGTGAAGGAAAACTTCAGAAATGTGGAATAAAAGAATAATGAAATGAAGAGCGTTTTGTGATGTGCATAAAAGGGATCATAAGAAGAAGAAGAATGGAGGTATGAAATTACGCATCAACCATCAGAAATTATAAACTTGAGGTCACCCTAAAGGCTGTGTTTAAAGTAAAGTATGGGTAGTATGAGTTCTAATGATATGATGTACCTGTCATTTCCGAGGGTTAAATGAACCTAATGTACCAAGAGTATTTGGATAATGTAATTGTATTTATGGATAACATCCTCGCCCATCCAAGGACTGAGGAAGATCAAGTTAAATGTTGGAGGATAAACATGCGAAAGGTTGAACAGTAGCAACTGCGTTCTAAGTTTCAAAGGCGTGAACTCTGGTCATACTGGATTATGAGCTACGATTGCTTGGTTAACTACCAACCAGGAAAGGTCCATTTAGGAACAGATGTTTTAAATAGATAGAAAAGAATGAATACCATTAAGATTGTTGGGAAATGGTAAAAAGAAGTGAAAAAATTGGAAATTGAAGAATAGGTTTTGATCCGTCTTCTGGTTTATGCTGATACTTACTTTGTTGTTAGATATCAAAGGTGGTATTAATGCAGATGATTGATGTTGACTTCAGCAGGGGATGTTGTGAGCATCAAAGTTCGTATTGATATCTAATTTGATATGACAACAAAATGAGTATTAGTACCAAGAGACTGGGTTTAGAATAAAGTTATGATTCATTCCGTTCCAAATTAATATTTCCTTTGAGACAGTAACAGATTCTCGCCCAATGAATATATTTGGTGGTGATTGAAAAGAAATTGAAGTATACCACAAAGTGGTGAGTTAAACGCAATTGTCGAAATTTTCCTTTACTTTTTAGTTGTTTTGAAATAGATATTGAACGTTTCTGAGTATAAGACGTCATGAGCTTAAGATATCGGGCGCAGACGAATTGAAAATGCAAGAGACCGATTAAAGATTCTCGAATACGATTGAAAACGATCAGGGGTCAGGCTAATCAAATAGAAAGAGGCCTGAAACATAAAGTAGAACAGTCCGTGAAAATAGAAATTTCATGAACATGAACTATTGAAATTGAAAACGAAAGAAGGTTAGTGTAAATTAAGTTAGTCCTTCGAAATAATGAAATAGATAGAACGATTGTGAATGAGTTGGTCGTGTTGTCACGGGTGTAACGAGTTCATAAGGCATTCATGTGTGTATAACTATGAAGATTAATTTAGCTCCAAGTATGTGAAATAAAGATTGAGTTAGGGGTTGCATGAGCAACTGATAAATTTGATGACGCTAGGGGACCGTTAAATCGTGATTAAAGTGATAAAACCTGAGAAATTATAAGAGAGATATTTGGAAAATATCATAGTTTGTTCCTTAGCATGATTCTGAGGACAGAATCCTTTTAAAGGGGGGAAGGATGTAACATCTGAGAAATATTATTTAATTATTTTTATCAATAAATAATTATTATGTGATTTTAGGTAAATTTTGGTGAATTATTTGATAAATGATATTAATATTTGGATGTTTATTTCTGATAAAAAATTTAGATATTTTAATTTTTAATTATCAAGAATTAAATATAGATAATTTTGGTATTTTTCTGGTAATTTTTGGATTGCTTTATGATTTTATAAGAATTTATAGAATTAATAATGATTATTTTTACATAATTATAAAATTACTTTTTAGAATCAAAAATCATCCCACTTCAATCGTTTTTGCATTTTTACAACCCGAAACATTTCCGAAAACTCCTTCCTAAGCTAATCTGGTAATTCTGAACACTTTTCGTGTTTTGACTTTTTCGATCCGGGGTACGGTTTAACCTGTACGAGTCCCGACGTGAAATTTTCGATAAGCAAATCATTTTATTGATCGATAAACTCCATCTTTTCAAAAGGCGAGATATTATCACTTTACTTTCGTATAAAGTGTTTTATAGGAAGCTCTGTTTTGATAATTATCCAAATCTGGTACTAAAATTGTATCGTCTTTTTAGTTACTTAGCGGCTAAGTAACCTATTTTCGGACCCTATATATTTTATAATTATTGAATATTTAAGCAAATAAAATATGTGATGGTTCTGTCAGCTATGTGTCGTTGTAATATTAATTGTTTGTGATTTGTTGAATGCCGAGATTAATTTTGTAAATAATTATCGAGCTGTATGAACTTAATTCATTTTTAAAATGATTTTATTGAATATTTATTCTTATAAATGCTAAAATTATTTCTAAAATTATTTTTGTTGTTCAATAATTTTATTTATTATGGTTAGGGGTTTATAAAATTTGGAAATCAATATTTTATTATTTAATTTGAAATGATTTTCTTGCTTCATTAAATTGTAAAATCATTAGTTATTTCCAAAATTTTGCAAAAATCATGATAAAATTATTTTATTAACTTTTGAATATATCGAGAATTTTAAAATTATTTCTGGAATTTTTTGGCTTTATTCATCCGTGCAATTGTTCGTTAATTTGTTAAATTACGAGAAAATGAATCAGAACATAATTCAAATAGCTAGATAACGATAAAAATGAACAGAAACAAATAATTGTAGCCCTCTTTTATCCCCCTTTCACCCCACCCTCACGACTGTCTCTCTCTCTCTCCTTACTCTCTCTCTCATATCTCTCCGACCTCTTCTTCCCTTGTCTCTCGATTTTCCCTATCTCTTCCCCCTCTCTAATTTGTCCCACTTCTTTCTTCCTCCTCCCCTGTTCTTCTCTCTGTTACAGTTGACTTTTCTAGCCGCCGCTTTGATTTTTCGGCCACCGTTCCTTGCTTCAGTCCGTTCTGTTTAATTGGTATAAGTATATATGTGTGTATACGTTTATATATGTATATATCGGTTGGAATGGATGTGTTGTTGGGTGGATTATGTGCATTGGTTGCTGTTTTTCTTGTGACCGCCTGGTTCCTGCCTTTTCCGGCCGCGCGTAGGCGCGTGGTCCGGAGTTCTGTGATTTCTGATTCTTGGTCGACGGTGTTGTGCTGCTCTTTTTTCCGATTTGATTTATGTATATTGTCGGGACTAATTAATTGATTTTATTAATTTTGCAGGATTATTTGATTAAAGTTTCGTGAAATAAATAAACTCATGCGAGAAAGAAATTAAAGTAATCGGTGGAGTTTTGCGTTGGAAACCCGAAATTTAATCGGGTACCCATAAAATTTTATCGCTGTCGGCGATGAGCGTCGGCGAGCCGACAATGGGCGATGATGATTTTTATCTGAGTCCTACGTTATTAATAAAATGAAATTAGTTGATAAAAATTAATTGTGTAATAAAAATACGAATAACAGTAAATAATAATTGAATTCATATCGGTGGTTGGGATTGGTAATTGAATTGTGTTGTGGTTGTTGTTGTGATTTGACGTCGATCTGATTTCGACGGGTAGGCTGATAAACAAAGGAGACGCTGCCCGATTTTCGGGAAATTAATTCCGAAAATACGGGAACGTAACCTATAATTATTAGAGACGTCAAACAAAAGTAAATAATTATATCATACGAACCTAGTTGTGTGTTGTGATAAGAATATTTTATAATCCATTACCCTGTTATTTTCAAACAACAAATATACGTACTTTTCGATAACAAACGCTGAACCAAGTTTTGAAGATGTGAACTGTAATTGCTATGTGTATTTAAATAATACCTATAAATATAAGTTGGATTATGAAATCGTATGGGTAGAATATAATAGTGATTTGATGTTAAGCTTAAGCGATTATCTGAGTTAGGGTATTTCAACCCTGTAGGTTTTAGTCGGAAGACCCGAGACGTGACATCGGACTAGGAACGATCTAGTGATCAGACATCGAGATCAACGAAGTTTCAACTGAAGAGTCTAAATGTTGGGATCGTATCCAGAATTGGGATAGTAGTTTGATGATAAAGCTGAACGTTCAAGTCGAACCAAAGTCAAATTGTAATAGCGATTAAAGTTTATTGAGGCAAGTATTATTGCTTTTTCTTTTAAATACCATAACTATTCCTGATTTTTCTTTTCAATACTGCAAGTATTCCTGATTTTTCTTTTAAATTAATGTAAATATTTATTCGTTCCTATTCTAAGTTCAGGATAGTTAACTGTTTTATATTTCACTGCAATTACTCTGGTTATGCATGTTCTTTTATTCTTGTTCCTATAATTCGATTGCTCTCTTGAGAAAATACCCATTCTTTCGGGTTATTTGCGAACCCTGAATTGGGATGTTTTGAATTCAAAATGATTTGACATCAAAATACTCCATGGGCTAGATAATGATGATATTTTGGGGATTAAGTGTGTCTTAATCCTGAGGACCGGGATATGACTGGTGCCTCGAAATGGGCCGTAGTGCCTAGGTACCTGAATGGACCTATACAGTTGGGTATAGATCCGCACTGTATCCTGAGTGATCAGTAGGGTATAGTGCATATGTTGGTTTTAGTGTCCAGTCTAATTTGTTGTTGATCGCCATTAACAGCATTCTCTCTCGAATAATTTTATGATTCCAAAACCAGACAAAACCCTGATTCAGGAGATGAATCTGGGAATCGCTTGTCGCTTTTAGATTTATAACTAAAGATTGGTAACAGCCAACGTTTATTCGCTCAACTCATTCAATTATATAGAATTGTTTAAAATTGTTTTGAGATTTTTTCCGGGAATTTTCCTTTGTTATTGATATTTGCAACTCAAATTATATACTTGCTGGGCATTTTTGGCTCACTCTTGCTTTGTAAATTCTTATTTCTACCAGAAACAGATAAAGATAAAAGTAAATAGCTTTGATAGACAGTAGAAGTTAGAAAAATCTCCGCTGCGAATGGTTGAAGAAGTTAGAAGAATATGACACGAGCATTAGTTCAAAGGTATTTACGCTTGTATTCTAATTGCTATGAGTTGTAGAAGGTTAGATTCTTGTTTCATACCATAACCTGTAAACGATCCGGATTCAAGGGGTTAATTGAATATTCTTTTGTTTTATGTAAAAAGTGTTTAGTTACACCAAATCTTGACCCCGGATTTGGGTTGTTACAATTGTGGTGATAAATGTTGTTTTAGATGAACCATTTAAGTGTTAGTTGCATAAATTCTGAGGACAAGTTCTGATGGAAGTTCTGATGATTAAGTTCTGTTGAACTCATATCAGTATTTTTGTGAAGAATTACAGGAATAAACATTCACTTTTCAAGTTAAGAAGTCATATTCTGATGACTTTTAAATTCTGATAATAAAAAAGTTCTGATGTTGAGGTGGCAGTATTTATTTACTTAGTTTATTTTTGGTCATTCCTTCAACGGTTATATTTTCTCAGAGTATTGGTTTAAGTGAGATTAATCAGTCATAATAATTATGGGTTAGTGGTTAATGTGTATGTCCTGAAAAACTGCATGTGCACGGTAATTATTGCTTATTTTACGTGCCCATTAACTCTTGCTCTAACATTTACTGACTGTTCACATGGTGCCAGGTGTAAAGTGTATCCCATGCTTTAAACATACAGCTGTTGAGTAGAGAGAGTATATATATGAGAGATAAAAGATTTTCTAATCTTTTATTTACTTTTCTATTCTAAATCTCTTTTACTTTCTCTCTCTCTCTCTCTCTCTTATTTTATGAAGTTGTTTTTCTCTCAGGACTTTTCACAAACACTTTGCAAACATTCTCTTACTCACTTAATTTCTTACAGTGATGGCACCAAAAGACGTAATTTTTGATGGAGCTAAGTTTGTTCCTAATAACTTCTCCGCTATAATTAGCAAGTCAGAAACCCCATCAGAACTTCACTTCATTCAGGACTTTATTACTAGTTCTGATATTGGGTACGCTCTGACTCAACCTGATGCAGTCTCTGGTACTCAAGTGCTGAAATTCTGGAGAAGCGGAGTATATGATGATGGTGGTGCTCAAGGGTCCCCAAGTATTATTTTTTCATCAGGGGAGGATGAGCATGTCGTGACATTGGCCACGGTTCGACAAGCACTGCAGCTGCCTGAGAACTGTGTTTATTCTACTGTTAAGGAGCCAGTTCTTCAAACATGATGGCCAGTCTGGGGTATGAGAGGACATTAGAAAAGTTGGGTCAGTTGAAGAGATCTTACATAAGGAGAGAATAGAGTTTCTTCTTTGACTGCATAACCAAGGCTTTTGCAAACAAATGTTCTAATTTCGATGTAATCCCCATATTCAGCCAACAAATGGGGTATGCTCTCATTAACCAAACTGATTTTGATTATGCAAGTGTTGTCTTAGGTTTCATTGGGGATAGAATGACAGAAGTCAGAAATACTGTTTACTTTGCTGAATTCAGTCAGCTTATTTATAGTTTTTGTTGTGATGATAAGCCCCAATCAGCTAGTCAATTAATTCCATCATTCAGACTAGCTAAAAGAGCTTTTAATGATTTATTATCTACTAATAATAAGAAGGTTGTGTTAAGACCCCTCCAAGTTCCTTTATCTGTCAAACAAGCCTTAATAACCTATGATCCGGTTAAATACACTGAACTATATCCTGATGTCCAACCATCAGAACCTCAACCATCAACATCTACCACCTCTACACAAACACCTCAAACTTCTCAACCTCAACCCTCAGCACCTACGGTGAAGCCTTCATCTTCCAAACCCAAGAGGACTAAGATAGTACCTCAGTCTCAACAGAAGAGAAGGAGAATTATTCTGAGAGATGAATCAGATACTGAGGAACAAGTTCCCATATCAGAATTCATTGTTGTAGAAGCTGAGAAGATCTCTTCTCAGAAAGATACTGTAACTGGGAGTTCTAGGCCTCTCAAAAGGCTTAGAAAGTTAAATCCTGATGATAAAGCTCCTATAGTGTCTCCACCCTTAAAGAAAATGAAAAAGCAAAGAGCTCACATGGACACAGTTGAGTCAGATTCAGAAGATGAGGAAGCAGCTAAGGAAGAGGGTCAGGAATTTCTGATCCCAACAGAACCAATTGTTATTGAATCACTTCCTTCTGCACAACCAACAACTGCTCAAGACAGAGTGCCTACATCTCCTGTGTCACCTATAATACTGAAGACCCAGGTACAAGTGCTAAAATTGATTTTCATAACTTGATTGTGTCTGAGGTTCTGTACTTGGAAGCTCCAACAACTCAATTCACTCCACCAACAACACCAATTCAAGATGCCGATTTCAATGAAGATATTCCAACTACATCAATTAAGAATCTGGATAATGAAAATCAGACTTTAGGTGGGCATCAAGATTTGACTGTTGATCAGAACTTAGCTGCAGATCAGAATTTAGAGGATGGTGTTGAAACCTCGATTGCCTCACATACTGCTATTCTATCAGAGGATGCTGATACTGCTAGATTTATAAGTTCTGATGCTGATAATGCTGAAACTATTGGTGAAGCTGCTACTAATCTAGATGCTGATGCAGCTGGTCCATCAGGACATGCACCTCAACAAACAGTTAATTAAGCTGATTTAGTCAAGAAGTTTGTTAGAGGGGAAGCACCAGTACCTTGGAGTGAAACTCCTAGAGGAAAGGAGTGGACTAAGGAATGGAACAAAGTTATTTGTTCCTTCTGAAAAGATTCTTGCTGAGCATCTGGCAAAAGCTAATGAAATGCTGATAAATGATGATTTTAAGGCACAACTGAGAGTTACTGTATTGAGTACTAGGCACCTTCAAGGTCTACACTCAACAACTCATGCCAAGGTGAACAAAATTCAAGAAACCTTGATCCAGCAAGATATGAATGTGAAACTTGAAAAGAACAGATTTTTCAAGCCTGCCTTTGACAGAATTGCCTACATTGAGTAAACTCAGGAGAAGCAACAACCTCAGATTGATGAAATTCTAAAGAATCAAGCTTCTCAGCAAACTCAACTCAATGAGATCCAATCCTCAGTGGAATTGCTTGTCTTTCTTCTTTTACCTGCTGATGCCAAAAAGGGGGAGAAAGTGATTAAGTCCAAATGCAAATCTATTCAGACACTGAAGAGAAAGGATGATGGAAATGATGACCAGGGAAACTCTGATAAGGGTAGAGGTCAAATTCAAGGCAAAGGATTTTTATCAAGTAAAGTTAAATTTACAAGTCAAGGAACAAGTTCTGATACTAGGAGAAGAATACGTTCTGATACTGGTAAAAGGATAAGTTCTGGTGAACATCTGGAACTTGATGAAGAAATTTTGAAGGAATTATTTCTTAAAGAAAATCCAGGAATGGACTTTGAGAGTCTAAAGGAAGAAGAAGCTAGACTCAAAGCAGAAAGTGTCAAGACAAAATCTAAAGCTTCTGTTGTTGAAAAGAAATTTCCAAAGCCTAAGGGTATTGTGATAAAATAAAGAACAAATTCTGAGGCAACCAAAGCCAAATCACAAGTGAAAATTAATTCAAGGTCCAAGGGCAAAGAAAAAGGTGATGAACCTGTAAAGGTTTATATGCCAGTCATGGATGAAGAAATAATTGATGATGAAGATGCTAGTCTTACTGTTAGTCCCTTAACAATATAGCAAGAATTACAGAAGGGGGGTTGAATGGAATTCTTGAACCTTTTTCTTAAAATAAAATTATTCGAACTCGAATATAAATATAAGTGTATTGATTAGCACAATGCGGAATAATAACTTAAGTGATTCAAAACACAAGTAATTAAAAACAAGAGTCTTTAAAAACTTTCTGGTGGATTTAAATAATTTCACCAGAGATATATATATTATATCGAGAGAATTCTGTGTAATGAACACAGCTGCTTACAAATGTTGAACTATTGAGAATACAGAGAAATGCTAAGAATTCTGCTTAAAAATGTTTCTCTATGTGTATCTCAGATCTTCGTTTCTATTTGCTACTTCTTGATTTATATATTACCAAGATTACAAAGTCAAAAGATAGAATCATTATAAAAACTATCAGTCTTTATCCTTTGCTACTTTTTTCTCTATTACCCAGTTAATAGGCTTCCTCATTCCGTTTACATACATCTCGATGGATGTGACCAGTTGTCACTGTCAACTGATGTTTGAATTCTTTATCCGTTAGGTTCATGATCATCCGTCGAGTTAATGATCATCCGTTGGATTGTTGATCATCCGTCGGGTGCTTTGTAGATTATCCGTCGGGTAGCAATCAGGCACTTGACTTCATTTCACTTATGCAGAATTACAAGACATCATCTATGTACAATTAATCAACCTATTATGCATATCTAGTTAAAGTCAACATGACTTATATGCTACTACAGAATCTATACAAAGGGGTATGCAGAAATGTGCTACAGACTCATTATTACATAAGCTACTCACTCGATGGATAATAAGTCATCATCCGTTGGGACTATAATGAGTTATCCGTCGGGACTATAATTCTTATCCATCGAGTGCTACATTATTTCACTAAGTAAAATCTACTTAGGTGTTTTGTTTGTGAAATCATCAAGTACATAACATATGCACAACACTTACTCTGTTGCAAAAGAAGATTTCTCAAACAACCTCTGACATGGCTCATGTTGTTCAGAGTCAAGACCTAGTAAATTCTGATATGACAGTGAAGCAAGCAACCTCTAACATAGCTCAAGTTGAATTGATATCAGAAGTTAAAGAAAAGGAAACCTCTGACATTGCTCATGTTAAACCTTCAAAGATACTCCTACCAGGATTCACCAAAGCTTAACAGACTCAACCTTTGAAGACTACGTCAAGTGGTTTTAAAGCAAGAGTTGTTACAGGAAAGGAAGCAAGAGATAAATCTGGATTGGGTAGTTCTGATGAAAGGAGAATACACAACATTACCAATGATCCAACTACCTTAAGTGAACCAGGAGTAGGAGCAACTCCTGAAAGATTGAATCAACTTGAATCTGTACAAATGGTTTACCATTCTGTTTTAAAAGAACACATCAAGTTATATTTTATGACAGATGGTAGGGTATTCCATATCAGGAAAAATGCTATTCCATTGAAGTATTTTGAAGAACTGGAACATGTTCTATTTCTACTTCAAGTGGAAAATAGATTAACAGATGGTGTTGCAGGTTATTTAAAAGTCACAAATTCAAAGACAGAAGAAGCTTTACTCTGTAAAGTCTGACAGCCCATATTGTCTCAAGTACAGAGATCACAAAGGTGATATTGTTGAAATGAAGCCTAACACTGCTAAGATCATAACTACTTTTCTGGGTTATAAGGATGTGGAATTCAATCTAGAGTCTGCCAAGGCATATCTGATCAGACTTGATCAGGACATAAGGAAAGCTAAGATAAATGATCTCAGAGCAGCTATTTCAAACTGGTAAAGATACAGCTGAATTGATAAATGCTAAAAGGAGGATGGTCAATGAACTTGAATATGCTGAGAGATGTTTGTTGAAGAACTATCTCAGAACAACTCTTGACATCAAAGAGATCAGAAATTGAAGCCAAGCCAAAGATCTACAACTGCTTAAATTCTGAAGTGTATACAGACTGAAGCTTTTATCAGAAGTTTAAGGATGGTAAAGCTGAAAGGACTGTAAGTTGTAGTTATTGTTGGATTTTAATCGCAGCGAGGGCAAGGTAAAATACTTTTACACATACAAAATCCAAATAAAAGCATATAAATCATGGTAAAAACGAGGGGATCGATTACTAACCTTTAATATGCGATCCAAAAGCAACGTTCGGAGATCCTTAGCAGCTGCTCCTCAAACGTGAAGCACTCCACTGGTATCCACCAAGAAAACGACGTTAAGGAGGAGGAGGAGGTAGAGAGAATTTGGTTTTCTAAAACTTTTGGGTTTTGGGGGTTCAAATAAAATATAGGGTCTATAATAGTATATTTATAGGCAAAATTTTCAGCTGAAATTTTTCCATAAATATTATTATTATTATCCCATTTATTATTCTCATTAATAATTAAAATACCTTTTAATTATTAATCCTTTTTCTAAACACTTTAGAAATAATTCTCTCTCTTGATTTAATTTCCAAAAATTAAATCCTTAATTAATAATATTAAGAACTTTTCTTAATTAATTTATAATCAATTAAATCTCATTTAATCAATTATTAAATTTGCCAATTAATTATTTATTTCACAAATAAATAATTATTAGCCATTATTAATTAATTCCTCCACCATAAAATCATTCTCTTTTTATGGAGTGACCCTATAGGTTCAATATTAAGCCGGTAGTAGAAATAAATAATAATAAAACTATTTTATCATTATTTATATAAATTCTCTAATTTATTAAATATGATTAATTAATTAATCACATTTATTCTACATCGTGAGGGATACTTCTCAGCATATCGCGACTATCCGGATAATATGAATTCACTGCTTAGAATATCAAGAACCTATTCAGTGAATAGTTACCGTACAATAAACTCCTTCTACCCTACAATGTCCCGATTAAATACAAGGCATGGATCTCGTGTCAAGCCTATCTAATTTAATCACTTGCTTACCATTTACTATGCGTAGTTCTATGCAAATTAGAAACTCCTTTCTAATTTCATTCACTCTGGCCAGAGATTCCTGAACTAGCATAAGTGGATCAGCCTTGAACATTCGCTTCCTTCACTGGAAGGGGTAGATCCTATATTGATCATACACTATATTCGTGTACAAATTCCTATACCCAGTATAGCCCTAATAATTGTCCCTGGAGACTAAGAACTAAACCAAAGCACAGTTCAGTGTACACAAGATGACTATGATGACCTCAAGTCTAAGGATACTTGTACAATTATCACTATGTGAACAACTGCTGACACGTGAGTGAACTCCATCAGTTGTTCAGATGTGCGAGTCATGTTCAGTGAACTTATTCTATAATAATCACCTACATACTAGCTATAGTGTCACCACACAAATGTCTATGAGAACAGACATCCTTCATAATGAAGCAAGCATAGTATGTACCGATCTCTGCAGATTATTAATTACCAGTTAGTAATCCTACGACCAGGAATAATTTAAGTTTAGAATTATCATCTTTTAGGTCTCACTATTATGATCTCATCATAATCCATAAAAAGCTTTACTCTAAACTATGGTATATCTTATTTAAACACTTAAATAGATAAAGCTCATAATAAAAACAAAACAAGTCTTTTATTAAAATCAATGAAATCAAAATAGATTACATAAAAAGTTATTCCTAAATCCTAATACATGATTGGACTTAGGACATATTCCTTTCAATCTCCCACTTGTACTAAAGCCAATCACTCTGGTATCTAATACCCATCTAGTCTTTATGACGATCAAAGTGACTTTCAGAAAGTAGCTTTATGAGTTGGTCTGCTATGTTATTATGTGTGTCAACTCTATTTCAATACAATACAAGAAATGTTACCACGCTCCCACTAACCCTTTTGTAGACGCATGGTTTATCTACATTTTTGATAAAATCAAACTCTTTGATTATCTCATCAAAACGGATATTCCATCTACGAGAAGCTTGCTTTAAACCACATATGGTTCGCAGTAGCTTACACACTAGGTTTTCATTTCCCTCGAAAAGAAAACCATCTGGCTATATGCCAGATCTCATAGTCGTAGTAAGCAGCAATCGCAAGCAAAATCCGAACTGATTTTAACAGGGCTACAGGTAAAAGGTTTCATCAAAGTCAATCCATTGCCTTTGTTTGAATCCTTTTGCCACAAGCCTGGCCTTATAGGTCTCCACCTGGCCATCTGCTATAATCTATCTTTTGTATACCGTATACATAGATTCCATTCTGGATTTCATGGCACTATGCAATTTCTCTGAGTCAACACTACTCATAGCCTCATTATAGGCCGTAGGGTCATCATCATCAATGATCGACAACTCATTGTCATTCTCAATGACAAGGCCATATTACCTCTCAGGTTGGTGAGACACTCTCCCTGACCTACGAATGGGCGGTTCCACTAAAGGTTGTTCAGTCTGAACAGGTGTTTCCACTTGAACCGTAGTAGTTTGTGCTTCTTGAACTTCATCAAGTTCAATTTTGCTCCCACTGTTTCCTTCAAGGATAAACTCCTTTTCCAAGAAGGTAGCATGTCTGGAGACAAACACCCGATGATCGGTGTAAAAGTAATACCCTAAAATCTCTTTAGGATATCCCACAAAACTACATTTTACGGATCGAGATTCCAGCTTATCTGGGTTAACTTTCTTGACATAAGCTGGACATCCCCAAATCTTAACGTATTTAAGACTCGGTTTCCTTTCTTTCCATATCTCATACGGAGTTTGAGGAACAGATTTAGAAGGCACCTTATTCAGTAAATATGCTGAGGTTTCCAATGCATAACCCCATAGGAATACTGGAAGATTTGCATAGCTCATCATGGACCGAACTATGTCTAACAAAGTTCGATTTCTCCTTTCAGATACCAATCTGGAGGAGTCCACTGGGAGACTATACCATTTACTTTGAGATAATCTAGAAACACTCCATTAAAGTATTCACCACCTCGATCTAATCGAACAATTATAATACTATGTTTGGTTTGTTTCTCCACTTCATACTTATATTCTTTGAACTTTTCAAAGGCCTCAGACTTGTGTTTCATCAAACACATATCCGAATCTAGATCTATCATCTATGAAAGTAATGAAGTATGAAAATCCACCTATGGCTTGCGTAGACATTGGTCCACATACATCTGTGTGTACCATTCTTAGCAAATTTGCAGTCCTCTCTCCATGTCTACTAAATAGAGACTGCAGTGCCACTATAAAGTGAGATTTTCATCATCCCTTTTCTTTTATTAGTTTTTTCAATCTGAAGTAAATTATGTCACATATATACAGACCATTATTTAAAGCACCACGTCCATAAAAAATATTATCTCTAAGAATAGAACATTCATTATTCTCAATAATAAATGAAAATCCAGCCAAGTCTAATATGGGAATAATATTCCTCACAATCGAGGGAACAAAATAACAATTATTTAAAACAATAGTCTTGCCCGTAGGCATATGAAATGATTCTACATCTTCAGCAACAATTTTTGCTCCATTTCCCATCAGTAGAATCACCTCCTCTTTCTCAAGAGTCCTACTTCTCCTTGGTCCCTGCAATAAATTGCAGATATGAGAACCACAGGCGGTATCTAATACCCAAGTAGAAATTTGATTTAATGACATAATCACTTCTATCATGAACATACCTGAATCAGAAGCGGTAGTCTCACTACCTTTCTTCTTCTTCAATTCTGCAAGGTAAACCTTGCAGTTTCTCTTCCAGTGCCCCACCTTGTTACAGTGAAAGCAAACAACTTTGCTCTTAGGGTCTTCCGTTTTTGGTGGAACCGGCTTCTCTTCACCTACTTTCTTCTTCTTGGAAGGGTTCCTCTTCCTTTTCTTAGGATTGGAACCTTCACCAATTAGAAGAACAGAACTCTTCTTAGGGGGGAAATTCGATTCCGCAGTCTTCAACATGTTGTGGAGTTCAGGCAGGCTGACATCCAACTTATTCATGTGAAAGTTCACAACAAACTGCGAGAACGAACTCGGAAGCGATTGCAAGACCAAGTCTTGGCTCAGCTCCCCATCCATGGCAAAACCAAGTTGTCCAAGACGTTCAATCAAATTGATCATCTTAAGTACATGGTCATTCACAGATGATCCCTTAGACAACCTACAACCGAACAACTCCTTCGATATCTCATATCGAGCTGTCCTCCCCGCCACATCATACAACTCTTGTAGATGCATTAGGATAGTGTGAGCATCCATATGCTCATGTTACTTCTATAGCTCAATGTTCATGGAAGCTAGCATGATGCATTGAGCAACATTTACATCATCTATCCACTTACGATACACAACATGTTCATCATTATGTGCATCACTAGCAGGTTCAGTAGGCTTAGGTTAGTCAATCACGTATTCCAGCTTCTCAATCCTGAGAACAATTCTCAAGTTTCGAAGCCAGTCAGCATAATTAGGACCAGTCAATTTGTGAGCATCCAGTATGCTCCTGAGTGATAGTGCAGAAGACATAATGTATATTGTAAATCTGTAAATGATAAACACATAACAACACTTAGCAAATATTCGATTTCATTTTAAATGTTAGTGGGAATAGGGATCCTACATTCCATTACACAACCCCGACTGTGGCATGAAACGCCATGTAATGTTCAATAGGCAGACAACTCTTGTCAATTACATCTTATGTTATTCCCTAATCAAACTTTAGCCTCTTGAATAATTGAGTCTCGGCTGTGGCACGATAAACTCAATATTCTAAGTCAAGTCTAACCCAACATTCCGTACAGTTAAATCAGTCCCCAAAGGCCCACGGCTGTGGCACGTACCGACCTTTAGATTCTTATTCAATATTCACATCTCTATGTAATAGACAAGTATTTCTTATTTTGAAATCAAAGCCCTCGGCTGTAGCACGAACCGACAATGATTCAAAAATAAGAACTACTTTCTATCATGTTGGAAGGCTATGACCGACACAAGCCCGTTGTATCATTGGCCAATTACTACTTGATATTATTTAATTTTAGAGGGATTATATTACGTTACAATCATAATCATATTATAAAGAGATTCTTCCTTTTAAATTAAATATTTCAAATCAATAATCAATAATCAGATGATTCCCAGATCGGGTGGAGCATTGTCAAGAGGCGTCACTTAATAACCCTTTCTTACAGATAGAAATCTGTTGTTGACAGAATCATCCTTTCTCTCATATTGAAAATTCATATTCAATTACGTGTTTCACAAACACAAGAATCTCATGATTGTATTCATAATATTGTTATTAAGGTTATGAAACAATTTCACTATACTAGGTTGTCTAACAAACGCCTTATGTTCATTTAAGTTCACCTAAATCTATCATCGCATGATAAATAAGCATATATCACATATATAAACATGAATAAACATCAAGGTAGGCATGTTACATCATCTAGCATATTAGTCTAAGCATTATACATCTCTATGTATCACATAAAGCATTTAAAAGCAATTAAAAATAGTTAAAAACAGCTTTAAAACACTTTTGGAAATATAAATAGTTCAAAACTTTTATATAAACTAAAATTGATTACTCCATTAGATCCGTCTCGGAAAAACGAATCCAACGGTATATTGCACGCCTAAAACGGAGTTACGAAACTCCCAGAAAATCAATTTTAATGTGGACAGTCGGGCTGTAACGCATTACAGGAACGCGTTACAAGCCCTGTAACGCATTCCGGTGATGCGTTACAACCCTTTTAACCAATTAAAAGGTGTAACGCATTCCGTGAATGCGCCACAGGGTGTAACACATTCCCGGAATGCGCGACACCCTTTTTTTTTCTTTCCTGCAGCAGCCGCCGTCTTTTACCTCGAACGCCGTGCATGTCAGACCTGACTGTTCCTTACTTTTCTAACTATCCGTGCAGAACATCACAGACAGCAGTACAGATATATATACATACTTACAATCAATTTATATATATATATATGATTTATTTAATTACGAATTTAATTGCAAGAACTTCAAAAAATTATAATAAAAAATCTATACATCCTAAAATTATGAAAAAAAAATACCCAGACGATCTAAAACACTTGTGAAACCCAGATCAACATTCAAAATTATTCTGAGAAATGATTTCTCATCAGACAAAATTAATCCATGATATAACTTGTAAAAATCATAATTAATTCATACAAGCACATAAAATTCTGAAATTTTTACCACAGATCTATATGCATACAACCTATGCTCTGATACCATTGTTGGATTTTAATCGCAGCGGGGGCAAGGTAAAACACTTTTACACATACAAAATCCAAATAAAAGCATATAAATCGTGGTAAAAACGAGGGGATCGATTACTAACCTTTAATATGCGATCCAAAAGCAACGTTCGGAGATCCTTAGCAGCTGCTCCTCAAACGTGAAGCACTCCACCGGTATCCACCAAGAAAACGATGTTAAGGAGGAGGAGGCGGTGGAGAGAATTTGGTTTTCTTAAACTTTTGGGTTTTTGGGGTTCAAATAAAATATAGGGTCTATAATAGTATATTTATAGGCAAAATTTTCAGCTAAAATTTTTCCATAAATATTATTATTATTATCCCATTTATTATACTCATTAATAATTAAAACACCTTTTAATTATTAATCCTTTTTCTAAACACTTTAGAAATAATTCTATCTCTTGATTTAATTTCCAAAAATTAAATCCTTAATTAATAATATTAAGAACTTTTCTTAATTAATTTATAATCAATTAAATCTCATTTAATCAATTATTAAATTTGTCAATTAATTATTTATTTCATAAATAAATAATTATTAGCCATTATTAATTAATTCCTCCACCATAAAATTATTCTCTTTTTATGGTGTGACCCTGTAGGTTCAATATTAAGCTGATAGTAGAAATAAATAATAATAAAACTATTTTATCATTATTTATATAAATTCTCTAATTTATTAAATATAATTAATTAATTAATCACATTTATTCTACATCGTGAGGGATACTTCTCAGCATATCGCGACTATCCGGATAATATGAATTCACTGCTTAGAATACCAAGAACCTATTCAGTGAATAGTTACCGTACAATAAACTCCTTCTACCCTACAATGTCCCGATTAAATACAAGGCATGGATCTCGTTTCAAGCCTATCTAATTTAATCACTTGTTAACCATTTACTATGCGTAGTTCTATGCAAATTAGAAACTCCTTTCTAATTTCATTCACCCTGGCCAGAGATTCCTGAACTAGCATAAGTGGATCAGCCTTGAACATTCGCTTCCTTCACTGGAAAGGGTAGATCATATATTGATCATACACTATCTTCGTGTACAAATTCCTATACCCAGTAGAGCCCTAATAATTGTCCCTGGAGACTAAGAACTAAACCAAAGCATAGTTCAGTGTACACAAGATGACTATGATGACCTCAAGTCTAAGGATACTTGTACAACTATCACTATGTGAACAACTGCTGACACGTGAGTGAACTCCATCAGTTGTTCAGCTGTACGAGTCATATTCAGTGAACTTATTCTATAATAAGCACCTACATACTAGCTATAGTGTCACCACACAAATGTCTATGAGAACAGACATCATTCATAATGAAGCAAGCATAGTATGTACCGATCTCTGCGGATTATTAATTACCAGTTAGTAATCCTACGACCAGGAATAATTTAAGTTTAGAGTTATTACCTTTTAGGTCTCACTATTATGATCTCATCATAATCCATAAAAAGCTTTACTCTAAACTATGGTATATCTTATTTAAACACTTAAATAGATAAAGCCCGTAATAAAAACAAAACAAGTCTTTTATTAAAATCAATGAAATCAAAACAGATTACATAAAAAGTTATTCCTAAATCCTAATACATGATTGGACTTAGGACATATTCCTTTCAATTACCTAGTCCAATTCTCATGCATTTGTACTTAATATTTTTGACATCATCAAATATCTGTTGAACTTGTATATTATGCTAATTTACAAGTTGGGGGAGATTGTTAGATATATTTGTGATGTCATGTCTAAAATGATTTGTGTTTAGTTTTCAGATCTTATTTAACAGGACAAATTAGTACTTAACTGGAAATCAGTACTTATACTGAAGTCAGGACTTAAGATATCAGAACTTAAGTTATCAGAACTTAAGTTATCAGGAGATATTTATCAGGAGATAATATCAGGACTTAAGGAGACTTTTAGATAAGGCAGGCGACTGATTGAAAGGAAAGAAGATCAAGACAAACGCAAGAAGAAATATGCATGAAGAAGGAATTCTATGAAGAATAGAATACTTGGAAGAAAAGATAACTGATTGATATATTTTAGGAAGCAGAATTATATTCAATATCAATTAGAAGATTATCTTATAACTGTGTAGTATATAAACACATACATAGGGTTTACACTATACGTGTTATCATTATCAAAGTTATTATTCATTGTAACCCTAACAGCTTTCGTGATAATTTGTTCATCACTAAGAGAGGACAGTTCCATATTGTAACAGAGTTAATTTATTCATTTTTGCAGATGTGCAATCCATTAGATCAAACTTCTTTAAAAGAACAAAAATATATTTAGTTTGACTAATGAATATTCCATCACTAACTTGCTTAACATGTAAACCAAGAAAGTAAGTTAGTTCTCCTATCATACTCATTTCATACTTACTTTGCATCAATTTGGCAAACTTTTTGCAAGTTTCTCATCTGTAGAGCCAAAAATAATATCATCTACATAAATTTGAATAAGTATACTAGAGCCATGAACATTTCTGAAAAATAAAGTTTTATCTACGGTACCTCTTGTGAAGTGATTTTCCAAAAGGAACTTTGATAAAGTGTCATACCAGGCTCTAGGTGCTTGCTTCAGTCCATAAAGTGCTTTCAGAAGATAATAGACATATTGTGGAAAATTTGGATCTTCAAAACCAGGAGGTTGACTGACATATACTTCTTCCTCCAAATCTTCATTCAGAAAGGCACTTCTGATATCCATTTGATAGACCTTGAAATTTGACATGGGCTGCATAGGCTAAAAAGATTCCGATGGCTTCAAGTCTTGCAACAGGAGCAAATGTTTCATCAAAATCTATTCCTTCTTGCTGACAATAGCCCTTAGCAACCAATCTAGCTTTGTTCCTGACTACTATGCCATTTTCATCCATCTTGTTTCTGAATACCCACTTGGTGTTTACTGGATTCTTTCCTTTAGGCTTGGGTACCAGCTTCCATACATTATTCCTTTCAAATTGGTTTAGCTCCTCCCGCTTAGCTAAAATCCAATCAGGATCCAACAAAGCTTCTTCTACCTTCTTTGGTTCTTCCTTGGAAAGAAAGCTGATGTATAGACATTCTTCCTGAGTTGCTCTTCTTGTTTGAACTTTAGAAGAAACATCACCAATGATAAGCTCAAAGGGGTGATCTTTTGTCCATTTCCTTTGTTGAGGTAGATTAGCTCTAGATGAAGAAACCTCATAGTTGTCTTAATGTGTGATTGAGTTTTGATTGTTAGAAACTCCCCTGAGTTTGTGGATCTTTGATTTGAGAAAGGGAAATTTTCTATAGGTGATCTATCTTGACTTCCTGCTTCTTTTGATAACCCGACAGATGGAGAATTTTGAGTACCGACGGATGAGGCAGGTTGTCTCACGACGGATAACGTAGACTGTCTCCCGACGGATGAAGCATTATACAACTCGACAGATGTCGAGTTTTGTACTTCATTGCTAATAGATTTATCTGCATTATCCTTAGACACTGTTTCTTTATCACTTTCATCATCACTGTCATCACTAACCATCTCCACATTGTCAAATTTAAGGCTCTCATGGTAATCTCCATCTTTCAGTCCTTCAATCTTTTTATCATCAAACACAACATGTATAGATTCCACAACAATGTTGGTTCTTAGATTGTAGACTCTATATGCTTTACCAATAGCATATCAAACAAAAATTCCTTCATCTGCTTTAGCATCAAACTTCCCATTTTGATCAGTTTGATTTCTCAGAATATAGCATTTGTAACCAAAGACATGAAGAAAGTTTAGAGTTGGTTTCTTGTTCTTGAACAATTGATAGGGAGTCATGCATCTTGCTTGATTAACCAGAGAAATATTCTGAGTGTAGCAAGCAGTATTTACAACTTCAGCCCAGAAATATGTTGGCAGTTTAGATTCTTCAAGCATTGTCCTTGCAGCTTCAATATGTGATCTGTTCTTCCTTTCCACTACTCCATTCTGTTGTGGAGTCCTTGCTGCTGAAAACTCATGCAGAATCCCATTTTCCTCACAAAATGCTCTCATGACAGAATTCTTGAACTCAGTTCCATTGTCACTCCTGATTCTTCTAACTTTGAAATTATGATGATTGTTGACTTGCCTTATGTGATTGATGATGATTTCACTAGCCTCATCTTTAGACTTTAGGAAATATGTCCAAGAGAACTTTGAGAAATCATCTCCAATTACTAGGCAGAATCTTTTCCTTGAGATGGACAATACATTTACTGGTCCAAACAAATCCATGTGAAGCAGTTGCAAAGGCTCTTCAAATGTTGAATCAAGTTTCTTCCTGAATGAAGCTTTAATCTGCTTCTCTTTTTGGCAGGCATCACACAATCCATCCTTTGAAAACTTCACTAGAGGAATGCCTCTTACCAGTTCTTTCTTTACCAGCTCATTCATAGTCTTGAAGTTTAAATGGGATAGCTTCTTGTGCCATAGCCAACTTTCATCTTGACTTGCTTTACTGAGAAGACAAGTTACAGATTCTTCATTAGATGAGTTGAAATCAGCTAGATACACATTTCCACTTCTCACACCAGTGAGAACCACTTTGTTGCTTCTTTTATTAGTCACAACACAGGCTTCTGAGTTGAAGGTTACTGAATTGCCTTTGTCACAAAGCTGGCTGATACTCAACAGATTGTGTTTGAGACCATCAATTAAGGCAACCTCCTCAATGATAACATTGTCCTTTGAAATCAAGCCATATCCCACAGTATAACCCTTGCTGTCATCTCCAAAAGTAATACTTGGGCCAACTCTCTCCTTAAACTCTGTGAGCAGGGTAGAATCACCAGTCATATGTCTTGAACAACCACTATTCAAGTACAAAAGATTCTTTCTGTTTCCCTGCACACATCAAAATCAAATTAAGTTGATTTTGGTACCCAAGTTTCCTTGGGTCCAGCCTTGTTAACTTTCTTTTTCTGTTTCTTAGGTCTTATCTCATTTGACTTAGGAATTTCAGATTCATCCTTAGTCATTTGGGTTGGACCTTTGAAATCATTCATTGCAACAGAATTATCATGCATATTATGACTAACAGGAAATGGCATGCTTGGTGTAAACATGTTATTCCAGTAAGGCATGCTAAATGGCATTTGTGGCATACTATATGCAGCATAATAAGGATTAGGTGCAAATGGCATATTAGCAAACTGTGCATTCATGTTCTGTGTAGGTATAGCATTAACAGGCATGGGAGGCATGGCATTCATGTTAGGAAATTGAGACTGAACAGACATGGGAGTAGGCATGGCAGATTTGCAATTAACAGATAAATGATTTACACTACCACACTTGACACAGATTTTTCTAGGAGCATATTTATCAGGTGTGTAGTTATTGTGTTTGTTAATCCCTACTTTACCATTCCTATTGTTTTTCCTTTTAGTCTCTATTTTTACCTCAATTTTCTCAAGTCTGTCACTTATCTGTTTCACAGTCATGTGACCAACATCAGCCTTTTTTCCCTTTCTTAACTTGACTTGACTCTCCTGAAACAAAGTTCTTGGAAATAGACCCATACTTCTCATTTAGCTTAATTAGTTTGGCTTTGCTAATGGGCTTGCTCACAGCCGACGGATGAGGATTTTCATCATTCGACGGATAACACTTTTTGTTATCCGACAGATAGTCCTCATCATCCGTCGAGTCTACATCTGTAAGCAGTCCATCTACCAAATTAGGTTCTAGTTTCCCTTTTTTCTTTTTCCAGGCTTCATCACCAAAAGACTCAATTCCTTGAACTTTGGTGATTTGAGCATGGACATCCCTGGATGTTTTCCATGCTTTAATTACCTCTTGTTCACGCTCGAGCTGCTTCTTTAAAATCTCTTCCTTTTTTAAGGACTAAGTTAATTCTTCCTTGGCAATCTTACACTCAATTCTTAATTTCTCAAAATCAATAAACTGAGACTCAAGCATATTATTCCTCTCACTTAAAAACAAATTGTTTTCTTTGATTTTAGCATTTTCTTTAGTAAGAGACTTAAGTGTAACACATAAATGATATAATTCTATAGACATGTCATTTATGGCATCATTACACTCAGCTTTAGATAAATGTGCAAGGTTTATAGTAATTACCTGATTGCTTGAGAAACTTATCTCTGTCTCATCAGACTTGGCCATTAGGGCTAGATTGACATAGCTGACATCTTCATCTTCATCCAGACCATCTGCTGCCCAGTCATTTTCTTGTGTAATAAAAGCCCTTTCTTTTTGTTTGAGTAGATCAAAGTATTTTTGCTTATAATCCACAGACTCAAACTTTTTCTTACTGGAATCTAACTTTCTACACTCATTGGCAAAATGCCCTGCCAAGCCACATTTGAAACATTTGAATTTTGACTTATCCACCATGTTTCTATTTGGCTTGGCTGCTCCAAAGTTCTTCTTGAACTTGAGCTTGGAAAATCTCCTGGAAAGAAATGCTAGGTGCTCATCAATGTCCTCCATGTCATCTTGGCTCAATGAATCTTCACTTTCTACTGCAAGCCCCTTGCCCTTGTTCTCACAGACCTTTGAAGTTGATTCAACAGCTTCCATCTTCTCTTCCTTCTTCTTTTCCAACTCAGCAACTAGTGCAATGGATCCTCCTTTCTTCTTTCCTCTCTCCATCCTTTCATCCTGCTCTATTTCAGCTCATAGGTTTTCAGGATGCCATACAGTCTCTCCAAAGTAAACTCCTTATAATCTTGTGAGTTTCTTAATGAGACTGTCATTGGTTTCCATTCCTTTGGAAGAGATCTAAGGAATTTCAGATTAGAGTCTTTAGTCTGATAGATTCTTCCATGCAACTTAAGAGCATTTAATAGTTTTTAAAACCTACTAAAAATGTCAGTGAGAGACTCACTTTCCTCATTGTGAAACTGCTCATATTGCTGAATCAAGAGCTGCATCTTATTTTCTCTAACTTGCTCAGTGCCATCACAGATTATCTGTATAGTATACCAAACCTCCTTTGCAGTTTTGCAGTTGATAATGTTGTCAAACATGTCTGCATCAACTCCATTAAATAGAATATTCATGGCCTTTTTATCCTTCCTGACTTGTTCAATGTCAGGATCAGACCATTCATGCCTTGGCTTGGGGACTGATGGCTCGTTTCCTGTTGCAGCTCTCATTGGAACATGAGGGCCTCTTTCTATGCAGTCCACATAGGTCTCATCTTGAGAAAGCATATGAAGATGCATCTTTACCTTCCAATGATGGTAATTATCTTTATCCAGAAAAGGAATCTTGACTCCAACATCTTTCTTGTTCATCTTGCTATATTGTTTTGATCTTTAAACTCTTTGTAAATTAAGAGCTTGCTCTGATACCAATTGTTAGTCCCTTAACAATATAGCAAGAATTACAGAAGGGGGGTTGAATGGAATTCTTGAACCTTTTTCTTAAAATAAAAATGTTCGAACTCGAATATAAATATAAGTGTATTGATTAGCACAATGCGGAATAATAACTTAAGTGAATCAAAACACAAGTAATTAAAAACAAGAGTCTATAAAAACGTTCTGGTGGATTTAAACAATTCCACCAGAGATATATATATTATATCGAGAGAACTCTACGTAATGAACACAGCTGCTTACAAATGTTGAACTACTGAGAATACAGAGAAATGCTAAGAATTCTGCTTACAAATGTTTCTCTATGTGTATCTCAGATCTTCGTTTCTATTTGCTACTTCTTGGTTTATATATTACCAAGATTACAAAGTCAAAAGATAGAATCATTATAAAAACTATCAGTCTTTATCCTTTGCTACTTTGTTCTCTATTACCCAGTTAATAGGCTTCCTCATTCCGTTTGCATACATCTCGATGGATGTGACCAGTTGTCACTGTCAACTGATGTTTGAATTCTTTATCCATTAGGTTCATGATCATCCGTCGAGTTAATGATCATCCGTTGGATTGTTGATCATCCGTCGGGTGCTTTGTAGATTATCCATCGGGTAGTAATCAGGCACTTGACTTCGTTTCACTTATGCAGAATTACAAGACATCATCTATGTACAATTAATCAACCTATTCTGCATATCTAGTTAAAGTTAACATGACTTATATGCTACTACAGAATTTATACAAAGATGTATGCAGAAATGTGCTACAGACTCATTATTACATAAGCTACTCACTCGATGGATAATAAGTCATCATCCGTCGGGACTATAATGAGTTATCCGTCGGGACTATAATTCTTATCCGTCGATTGCTACATTATTTCACTAAGTAAAATCTACTTAGGTGTTTTGTTTGTGAAATCATCAAGTACACAACATATGCACAACAATCTCCCCCAATTTATGTCTACTGGAATTGTAGCCATAAATTAAGAGATACTTGATGATAACAAAACATCTTAAACATACAGCCTTAAAGAAAAGTAGATAATACTGAAAGTGCTTCAAATAATCAAAATGTACAAAGTTTGGCTCACAGTCATTTTCAAGATGATCCTCTAGCCTGAGCAGATTTATCTAGTTCCTTGAAGGTCTGGATCTTCTTCCAAGCTCTCTGTTGTTTTCATCAATCTGATTTTGGAGCTGCCTGTGGAATTCCAGTTCATCAGATTCTGAGAGATTTAGCTTTTCTTGTATTTCCAAGAGAGTTTCATTGCTAGAGATGCTCAATTGGTCTTCTAATCTGAAGAATCTTCTCACACCTTTGTCATCCATGAACTCTAAGCCAGTAGGGCCTTAGATGCACTCTTCTCCCTGTGTATGGGATGATTAGAGTCTTTGGAAGTGCATCTTTAGCTCTAACACTCCTTAGTTCTTTAATCTTCTTCAATACTAGTCTTCTTGTAGTGACATTGAATCCAAAGTTCTTCTTGAAGGATGAATAAACTTTAATCAGTACAGTTTGGCTCTCTTGAAGAATCCTGTGAAGTGGCCACTTAATCTCCCTTCCTCCTTTATACTTGAACACTAACCTTTCAGGTAGGTTTCTGTATGCATCAATTCCCCTCACTTCATCCAGTTCATCCAGATAGAGGTTTAGATCAAAAAATTCTTTGATGTCACACAAGTACAAGTAGTCTCCCTTGTTGACTTTGGGTTGAGATTTAACTACAGATTTGGATTTGAGAGGTGACAGCTTCACTTTCTTGACTGCCCTTGACTTTGTTCTTTTTGGCTTGCTAAGGTTTGGTAGACTGAAGTCAGGAATCGGTATATTATCCGATTCTATTGGCTCATCCTTGGGCACAATAGGTTCACCATGATTATTCCTGTAGGGATCCACCACCTTTATATCTTCAAATACCACAGAGGGCTTTGATACTTGAGTTGTAGCTGGTGTGGGTTCCTTAGGAAATTGATCTTCCAATTCCTTGTCAACAATATCCAGTTTCCTTTTTGTTCTTTTAGCCAATTCTTTCTTTCTTGGAGATTTCTTCTGTTCTTCAACTTGCTTCCTTGATTCAGTAGCTTCAAATGGTTGAGAGGGAATTTTTTGAGATGAATTCACAGCCTGTAGCTTGGCCAAGATAGCAATCTGCTCTTTCTTTTGTTTAGTGTTCTTTGCATCTAGAGCAGCTTGCTTCTTTTTCTGCTTCAATCTGGCTTTTTCTTCTCTCTTTGCTTGAGCAAATTGTGGATGTCTAGCTACCACACAAATTTCCTTCCCATTTCTGAATATCTTAGTAATTCTTCTTTTTAAAGTTGAATCAGCTGGATCTTTATAGAAGGCAATTGATCTTGACAGAAGCTTCTTCTCATCAGGCTTGGGTGTCTTATACACAGTGTCCAAGGGGTTCTTCAAGGATGATTTTAAATAGTTTGCCCTTGGTTTAAGAATCATTTCAGCCTTTGGAGACTTGATGCAGGAAGATTGTCCTCTTTCCAAATAGTTCATGCTCATCTCATTCACACTAATTTGCTTGACTTGAGAGTGATGGATGGCTGACTTAACTGGCTCCTTGACAAGTTGGAATTTATTCTGTATCTCCTCATCAATCTTCTCCCAGTTGACTAAACTCAACTTTTCTTTCTTAGTAGCTTGCAAGTTGGTTGTTGCTACTTGAATCAGATCTATACCATCTGCAACTGGTGGCTTTGAGACAGTAATTGAAGGCACAATTACCTTAGTGATTTGTATCTGAAGCTTCTCCCCCTCACTTGGTCCTTTCTCCCCCTTTTTTTATCATCAAGTTGAGGAGTCAAGCCTTGTGCTTTAGCCAGTTGCATTAGAAGATTGGTCTGAGACTGTTGATTTTGAAGAATGGTGACCACAGAGTTTTCAATAGCTTGAACTCTGTCCTCCAATTTGGTTAGCTTCTTTTCAGCATCAGATTCTCTTCTCAGTCTCAGTAATAGATCCTGCATGGTACCATAGGGCATGATTGAATCCAGCTTTTCAGAATTGTAGGTCATCAAGTCAGCTATATCATTTTTGAGTTCATCCACACTCAGATTCTGTCTTAATTGTTGTAGCTTCATGAGATGTAGAGAATCTAGGAAAGCTTGAAGAATAGCCTTGTTACTAGCATTTGAGGTGTTCTGAATGGCCTTTTGGATATACATGATTTGTTTGACTAAGGATACATTCAATTGTCCTGGTGTAGACTCCTTTGTCAATGCCCATTCAGGTAGATCTGGAATAGAACTTGGGCCTTCATCTCCCCCTAAGTTCATGCTTCCATCAAATGAAATAGAGTCATCATCATTAGAATTTATTCCAAATTCCTCAGATGGCTCACCAGCTGTAGGAGGCATCAAATTGACAGCAGCTTTATCCCTTTGTAGAGATTCGGAAGTATGGACTAGATTCAAAGTCTTTTCTTCCTCCTCATTGCCCTGAGCAGCCAACAGTTGATAGGCTGACACAGGATGAGTAAAAGTGTCAGCATCCAAGGAAATGTTATCAATTACAGCTTTGTAATGTTGTTGAAATTGTCTTTCCTTTTCAGCATCATCCACAATCATTGACTCATGAGCAATGGCTGGCTCCACCCTTATACTCTCTGTACCTGCTTTTCTCTCATGTTCTCTCTTTTGTTGCATCAGGGTCTCACCCTGGCTCCCCACCCTCACACTCTCACCTTCACCTACTAAGGTGGGACTCCTCTCACTCCCTTTTGCCAATCCTGAAGAAATGGATTGCAGATTTTCACTCATTTCCTCTCCTTTTGCCTGGGAGCAACCCAGCCTCTCACTCAAGACACTCTCCTCTCTCAATCCTAAGAGTGACTGTACAACCACTAAATCTTCTGCACTTGAAATAATTGAAGTTTTAAGCGGTGCAAAGATACTCGACGGATGAGTGATATCCATCGAGTGAGTAGTTTTACTATCCGACGGATAACTGCTGTTAGGCTTATCCGTCGGGATACAATCACTACTCGACGGATGAGCAATATCCGTCGAGAGAGTAGAAATGAATGAGGTGGGAAGAGAAACTATTGTTGACTCTGTGTTAATTATAGATATTATGGACACAGATGACACAATAGTTTCTGAAAGAATTGGCAAGTGAGCCAACAAATCATCTAAAAGATGATGCTCACTTGCACTAAATTTTGGCTTCCCCAACAGAGTTAAAGAAGAGGAATCAGGAATTGATGTGTTTATCATATCCACATCCAGAGAGTTTGTTGGTGAGTATGGTGTATGAGGTGCTTCTATAACTAGAGATTTTGGCTGTAACTTCACATTTATTGGAGCCACATCAAACTGAACTTGAGAAGGTGCAGTGACTGTGTCTTTAGCACCAGTTTGCACAGTGTGTGTACCCTGTGCATCCCTAGAGGTTTTAGATTTCTTCTTTCTTGTATAAGTTTGGGGTGAGCTTGTGTCCCTAACCCTCTTGGCCTGTGCTCTTGGTTGAGAGCTTTGTTCAATAACTACATCCTTTTGGGAGGATGCAGCTAGAAGAGAGCTTTTATTTTTTTTAAGCACTACAGTTTGTTGGGAAACTGCAGTGTGGCTAGGCTGGGATTCACTCAACTCTCCAAACTTATTCTTGGGGTTTCTTTGATGTTCACCCCTTCCCTCACCTGAATTTCCCTCCTTCACACTCCCCTCTTTGGCTTTGGTGGATTTTTCAGCTGGCATCTTTTGAGAGATACCAGAGGGGGTTTTCTTTGATTTAGATTTGGAAATAATAGTAGGTTTAGAAGCTTTGGTAGGAAACTGTTTGGTCATTGGCACAATTACCATAGCTACTCCTGAATTCAAAGAAATTGTGGAGGTTGGAATAGTTGTAGGGATGGATGAACTTACCTCACTTACCTGAGGTGCCTGCATTACAGGAAAGTTGAACATTGGCACATCCTTGTGATGATTGGCCCTGTTCAAATCTGCAATGAGTCTTCTCTCTTGAACCCAACAATCCAGTTTGTTGTTAGGCTTCTCAAGCATAATTTCTTCACAAATGTGGTTAGCCAATAACATGAGAAATCTGGCATAATACACATTCTTACCTCTTTTATTTAACTCTCCTAATTTGAAACCTAACTCAAACAAGACAAGGTCATTGAAATTATAAAATTTATCTGTAACTAGCATGTATAGCATGTTAAGCATGGAAATATTCACTGAATCAAAATTACTGATTTTTCCAGAGAAAACCTTAGTAACTACATCACACAAGAAACTTCACTCCTTCCTAAGACCCATTCTTCTAATATCACTCAGTTTAGAAGTAGGAAGTGCATAGTGCGTGGAATTAAGCATATTAATAATATCAGTGTCAGTGTGTGGTGAAGTCACATTGTTATCAGGTATTTTGAAACATGCTTTTATCACATCACTATTGATACAGAATTCTTTACCTTTGATGGTTAGAGTGATGGGCTTATCTGTAGAGCTGTAGGTAGCAGTGGTCCACATCTCTTCAACAACTTCACAGAAGATTGTGGGTGATTCCAACATGGCGTAATTTAGCTTGCAATTCTTCACAAAGTCCATCATCTTGTGATAGTCCTCCGATTGCTGAATACCCTTGTTGACTAATGCAGTAAAGTCGTTCTTCTCATTAATGAACCCAGTTTGTGACATATCTTTACTACAGGTGCCATTGTTAGAGAACGAAAGCTTGAAGAGAAGGAGAGTAAGTGCTTGAGAGAGAGTGAAATTAGAGTAGTTGAATTTGAGAATGATAAAAGAAAACAATTGCAATGAAATAAGCTTTTATACTATCTCAAAAATAACTGATAAAAATAATAAAGTAAAATAAAGTAACCAATAGAAATTGCCTAAAATAGCCGTTTAAAAATAAACTGTAAAAATTCCACTCATTATCGGTCGTGTAATGATTACAGACTGTAAGTATACTCGATGGATAATGTACAGGGAATTAACGGCTTAGATTAAGATAATTCGATGGATGAGGATAAACTGTTATCCGTCGAGACATAAAATATTCTAGAAAAGAAATTGATTTTTATTAGCGAATTGTATATCGACGGATGACCAAACTCGATGGATAAGGGTCATCCGTCGAGATGTAAATTTTGACTTAGCCAAAATTTCATCCAAGACTGAAAAATCAATTAAATTTCTGGCTGTATATCAACTTGCAAAATAACTCAGATAGATTTAAGAGTAATTAAGCATACCTAACTCACTTACCAACCTTGAAAAAGTGGATTCATCCAGTGGCTTGGTAAAGATATCTGCAAGTTGCTTCTCACTTGGAACAAAATGTAGTTCCACGGTACCATTCATTACATGTTCCCTTATGAAATGGTACTTGATATCTATGTGCTTTGTCCTTGAATGCTGCACTGGATTTTCAGTGATGGCAATTGCACTTGTGTTATCACAGAAAATTGGAATCCTCTAAACTTGCAAACCATAGTCCAGCAATTGATTTTTCATCCATAAAATTTGTGCACAGCAACTTCCAGCAGCAATATATTTAGCTTCAGCTGTAGAAGTAGAAACTGAATTTTGCTTTTTACTGAACCAGGACACAAGCTTGTTTCCTAGAAATTGACAGGTTCCTGTTGTACTTTTTCTACCAATTCTACAACCTGCATAATCTGCATCTGAATAACCAGTTAGATCAAAACCAGAATCTCTAGGGTACCAAATGCCAAGGTTTGGTGTTCCTTTGAGATATCTGAAAATTCTCTTAATAGCTATCAAGTGAGATTCTCTAGGATCAGCCTGAAATCTAGCACATAAACATGTAGCAAACATTATATCTGGCCTACTAGCTGTTAAGTACAGAAGTGAGCCAACCATGCCTCTATAACTTGAAATATCCACAGACTTTTCAGTAGTGTTTAATTCAAGCTTAGTTGCAGTAGCTATGGGAGTTTTTACAGATGTGCAATCCATTAGATCAAACTTCTTTAAACTATCAAAAATATATTTAGTTTGACTAATGAATATTCCATCACTAACTTGCTTAACTTGTAAACCAAGAAAGTAAGTTAGTTCTCCCATCATACTCATTTCATACTTACTTTGCATCAATTTGGTAAACTTTTTGCAAAGTTTCTCATCTGTAGAGCCAAAAATAATATCATCTACATAAATTTGAATAAGTATACTATAGCCATGAAAATTTTTGAAAAATAAAGTTTTATCTACGGTACCTCTTGTGAAGTGATTTTCCAAAAGGAACTTTGATAAAGTGTCATACCAGGCTCTAGGTGCTTGCTTCAGTCCATAAAGTGCTTTCAGAAGATAATAGACATATTCTGGAAAATTTGGATCTTCAAAACCAGGATGTTGACCGACATATACTTCTTCCTCCAAATCTCCATTCAGAAAGGCACTTTTGACATCCATTTGATAGATCTTGAAATTGGCATGGGCTGCATAGGCTAAGAAAATTCTAATGGCTTCAAGTCTTGCAACATGAGAAAATGTTTCATCAGAATCTATTCCTTCTTGTTGACAATAGCCCTTAGCAACCAAACTAGCTTTGTTCCTGACTACTATGCCATTTTCATCCATCTTGTTTCTGAATACCCACTTGGTGTCTATTGAATTCTTTCCTTTAGGCTTGGGTACCAGCTTCCATACATTATTCCTTTCAAATTGGTTTAGCTCCTCCTGCATAGCTAAAATCCAATCAGGATCCAACAAAGCTTCTTCTACCTTCTTTGGTTCTTCCTTGGAAAGAAAGCTGTTGTATAGACATTCTTCCTGAGTTGCTCTTCTAGTTTGAACTTTAGAAGAAACATCACCAATGATAAGCTCAAAGGGGTGATCTTTTTTCCATTTCCTTTGTTGAGATAGATTAGCTCTAGATGAAGAAACCTCATAGGAGTCTTGATGTGTGATTGAGTTTTGATTGTTAGAAACTCCCCCTGAGTTTGTGGATCTTTGATTTGAGAAAGGGGAACTTTCTATTGGTGATCTATCTTGACTTCCTGCTTCTTTTGATAACTCGACAGATGGAGAATTTTGAGTACCGACGGATGAGGCAGGTTGTCTCCCGAACCAAACCAAAAAGATAATTTTCCAAAATACTACGGATAACGTAGACTGTCTCCCGATGGATGAAGCATTATGTAACTCGACAAATGTTGAGTTTTGTGCTTCATTGGTAATAGATTTATATACATTATCCTTAGACACTATTTCTTGATCACTTTCATCATCACTGTCATCACTAACCATCTCCACATTGTCAAATTTAAGGCTCTTATGGTAATCTCCATCTTTCAGTCCTTCAATCTTTTTATCATCAAACACAACATGTATAGATTCCACAACAATGTTGGATCTTAGATTGTAGACTCTATATGCTTTACCAACAGCATATCCAACAAAAATTCCTTCATCTGCTTTAGCATCAAACTTCCCATTTTGATCAGTTTGATTTCTCAGAATATAGCATTTGTAACCAAAGACATGAAGAAAGTTTAGAGTTGGTTTCTTGTTCTTGAACAATTGATAGGGAGTCATGCATCTTGCTTGATTAACCAGAGAAATATTCTGAGTGTAGCAAGCAGTATTTACAGCTTCAGCCCAGAAATATGTTGGCAGTTTAGATTCTTCAAGCATTGTCCTTGCAGCTTCAATAAGTGATTTGTTCTTCCTTTCCACTACTCCATTCTGTTGTGGAGTCCTTGTTGCTGAAAACTCATGCAGAATCCCATTTTCCTCACAAAATGCTCTCATGACAAATTCTTGAACTCAGTTCTATTGTCCTACTCCTGATTCTTCTAACTTTGAAATCATGATGATTGTTGACTTGCCTTATGTGATTGATGATGATTTCACTAGCCTCATCTTTAGACTTTAGGAAATATGTCCAGAGAACTTTGAGAAATCATCTCCAATTACTAGGCAGAATCTTTTCCTTGAGATGGACAATACAATTGACTGGTCCAAACAAATCCGTGTGAAGCAGTTGCAAGGCTCTTCAATTATTGAATCAAGTTTCTTCCTGAATGATGCTTTAATCTACTTCCCTTTTTGGCAGGCATCACACAGTCCATCCTTTGAAAACTCCACTAGAGGAATGCCTCTTACCAGTTCTTTCTTTACCAGCTCATTCATGTCCTTGAAGTTTAAATGGGATAGCTTCTTGTGCCATAGCCAACTTTCATCTTGACTTGCTTTACTGAGAAG
>NW_027418540.1:0-100414 GCF_009905375.1 Apium graveolens | reverse complement strand
CTTCAAAGAGATACAGAAACAGAGAGCTAAAAGGCCAGCTTCAAATGATGAGGAAGCAGCAGCTAAGGAAGGAGATCAGGAATCTCTGATCTCAAAAGAACCAGAATTTGCTGAAGCTACTGTATCTCCTTCTCCATTGTCCCCAACTCAGGAAGCTGCTACTGATAAGGCAAACACACCATATGTGTCTCCTGTACATGAAACTGTATCTCCTGTAGACCCAGGCACAAGTGCTAAATTGATATTCACAACCTGGTTGTGCCTGAGGTTCTCAACTTAGAAGCTCCAACAACAATTAATCCATCAACAACACCTTTTACTGATGCTACTCAAACTCCAGAATTGTCTACAACACCTTCTCTGCATCTAGATGTTGATGATCAGAATATAGGTGAGCATCAGGATATGGCTGTTGATCAGAACCTGGAAATAGATCAGTACTTAGAGGATGATGCTGAAGCCTCAATTGCTTCTCATACTGTTGTTTTATCAGAAGATGCTGATTCTGTCAGTTCTGATGCTTCAAATGCTGATACTACTGGTGATGCTGCTATTAAAGCAGATGTTGATGAAGCTTGTCCTTCAGGACATGCACCTCAACAAACTGTTCATAAATATGAACTAGTTAAGAAGTTTGTTACAAGAGCAGCACCAATACCTTGGAGTGAAACTCCTAGAGGACAGAAGTGGAATAAGGAACGGAACTCAGTTACCTTTGTTCCATCTGAAAAGATTCTTGCTGAGCACTTGGAAAAAGCTGATGAAATGTTAATTAATGATGATTTCAAGACACAGCTTCGAGTCACTACATTGAGTACTAGACATCTTCAAGGTCTCCATTCAACAACTCATGCAGAGTTACATAAAATTCAGGAAGAATTGCTCAAGCAAGAAACGACTCAGAAAATTGATAAGAAAAAATTCTTCCAACCTACCTTTGACAGAGTTGCTTACATTGAGAAGACCCAAGAGAAGCAACAGTCTCAGATTGATGTTATTTTGAAAAATCAAGCTTCTCAGCAATCTCAACTCAATGAAATCCAAGCCTCAGTGGAATTGCTTGTCTCTCTTCTCTTACCTGCTATGCCAAAAAGGGGGAGAAAGTAATTAAGTCCAAATGCAAAACTGTTAAGACACTGAAGGGGAAGGATGATGAAAAAGATGACCAAGAAAACTCTGGAATGGGTGAAGGTCATGGTCAAGGTATAAGTTTCTCATCAAGAAGAGCTGAAATTATAAGTCACAGGACAAGTTCTGATGCTGGAAAAAGAATTACTTCTGCTACTGGTAAAAGGATAAGTTCTGATGAACTTTTGGATCTTTATGAAGAAATATCTAGACAACTATTTCTGAAAGAAAATCCAGGAATGGACTTTGAGATTTTGATGGAAGAAGAAGCTAGACTTAAGTCAGAAAAAGTCAAATCTAAATCTGAAGCTTCTGTTGGTAAAAAGAAACTTCCAAAGGCCAAAGGCATTGTGATAAAAAAAAGAACAAATCCTGAAGCAACCAAGGCTAAATCATAATTGCAGATAGATCCAAGGTCCAAGGGCAAAGAGAAAGTTGGTGAACCTATCAAGGTTTATGTGTCTCCTGTGGATGAAGAAATTACTGTTGAAGATACTGATCTTGCTCTGACTTCAAGAAAAATTTCAAAGACAACCTCTGACATGGCTCAAGTTGTTCAGCGTAAAGATATAGTTAGTTTGGATATCTCAAAGAAGCAAGTAACCTCTGACATAGCTCAAGTTAACTTGATATCAGAAGATAAATCAAAGGAAACCTCTAACATTGCTCATGTTAAACCTTCAAAGTTACTCCTACCAGGATTCGCCAAAGCCAAACAGACTCAACCTTTGAAAACTGTTGTAAGTGGTTTTGAAGCAAGAGTGGTTACTGGAAAGGAAGCAAGAGATAAATCTGGATTGGGTAGTGCTGATGAAAGAAGAATACAGAACACAACCAATGATCCAACTTCTTTAAGTGAACCAGGTATTTGAGTAACTCCCGAAAGATTGAATCAACTAGAATCTGTACGTATGGTTTACCATACCTACTTGAAAGAACACATCTTGTTGTACTTCATGACAGATGGTAGGGTTTATTATATAAGGGAAAATGCTATTTCACTGAAGTATTTTGAAGAATTGGAACATGTATTATTTTTACTTCAAGTGAATGACAAAATAACAGAAAGTGTTGCAAACTATTTGAAGAGTCAAATTCAGAAACAGAAAAGGTTTTATTCTGTTAAGTCTGACAGCATATATCTTCCAAAGTACAGAGATCACAAGGGTGATATTGTTGAGATGAAGCCTAACTCTGCTAAGATTATAACTACCTTTCTGGGTTACAAGGCTGTGGAATTCAATCTTGAGTCTGACAAGGCATATTTGATCAGATTGGATCAGGACATAAGGAAAGCTAAAATTAATGATCTCAGGGCTGCAATCTTTCAAACTGGTGAAGATTCTGCAGAACTTAAAGATGCTAAAAGGAGGATGATTGATGAACTCAGATATGCTGAGAGATATTTGTTAAAGAACTATCTCAGAACAACTCCTGACATCAGAGAGATCAGAAAGTGAAGCCAAGTCAAGATCTACAACTGCTTAAATTCTGATATGTATACAGACTGAAGTATCAGAAGTTGAAGTTGGTAAAGCTTTAAGGACTGTAAGTTGTAGTTATCTAGTCAAATTCTCATGCATTTGTACTTAATATTTTTAACATCATCAAATATCTGTTAAACTTGTATATTATGCTAATTTACAAGTTGGGAGAGATTGTTAGATATATTTGATAATGTCATGTCTAATATGATTTATGTTTAGTTTTCAGATCTTACTTAAACAGGACAAATCAGTACTTAACTGATTTGTCCTGTTTAAGTAAGATCTGAAAACTAAACATAAATCATATTAGACATGACATTATCAAATATATTTAACAAAAGGTATTAGTGCTCTTTCCTGCATTTTCAAAGAGTCTGTTCATCTTGAAATGAAACTACATCAGGTGGATTTTAATCATTACCTTTATATTAGTCTAAAACAACATATTTTGTCTAAAATAACTTTTTCGTCTTATAAATTGTAAATTTCGATTGACTTGTGGTGTAAAATGTTAGGTATGATATAAAATAGATATGTCAAGCATTCTTATTTATTTACTTGTTGGTATCTTTTAGATGGATGAAAAAAGTGGAAGAAAAAAGTATAAGAAAATGGGAATATATGTGTTGAGGGAGGAATTTGGTTACAACAAAGTTTGAGGTTCGATGCCGGAAACAAGATCTGTAACACCCCCAAATTCAAGGTCGGGAATTCGGGTTGTTACGATCACTTAATATTGTCTAATAAATAATTAATCCTCTTGTCACATCATTACTCGACCTTTTTAACCAAACTCACACACACACAAGTTATGTGCTCAGAAACATTACTAAATTAACGTTAAAGTATTTAAGTTATTACAGACCAAAGGAAATTATCTCAAAAGGGTGAACGCCGAGAACAGCTCTACATGAGACTGGCTCGGGTCATAAATAGTCTTGGTTCAAGTACTCAAAAGGAAACTATCTCTACTCGTCTACCTGAGGTGGCTGGCGGACGAACAGTCTACGGTACTCACGTGCGTCCCCTACCCGCTTGCGGGCAGTCGTCCTGGTTTGGGCCATGCTGGTAATCTGTTGTGATATGATATTTATAAAAGCAAGAGTGAGCACTAACGCTCAGCAAGATATAGATATCCATTAATTAAATATGATCAAATATGTAATAACCCCAAAAATTTTGGACTTTTTGTAACCCTTATGAATAGTGATTTTGCTGATAGACTAATTAAGTCGATTATCTACCTATTGAATACTTATTCCTTCTTATCAATAGAGAGTCGTATTACTATACGAGGAAGGTTGCGGTGCAAGCATAGAATTCTAGTAACGATGATGTCTAGAATGAGATCCCAGATCGGATTTTCGATGTCGAGGGAGTTTCAAAGGTGATTGTGTATAAGCTCGAGCAAGAGCATGGGTCCGTAGAATGATGGACAGAATAGCAAAAATAATTAGGCATGTGAAATGCGATGTTATAATACCTGATGTTGATATATATATGTATATGTTTTGTTCTCCTATGACAAACCTCTATAGTTCAGAGGTAGATTCCAAGCCAGATAATTTGTGGCAGTATATTTTATATATATACAATTCTCTTTAATTCATTCTTTTCTCTCCTTTTCATTTTGTATAATCTGAGAAGAACAACCCTTCCAGAAGGGGAGGTATTGCCGAATGACTATCTATCTGTGTGATAGAAGCCTAGTAGGATACCACATGTTGTTTAATTGCTTGTCAAGTACTAAAGGCTGGCCACCTTCTGTACTAACTATGCAATGTAACAAGTGTTCATGATCATAGTGATCTCTCAATAAATTCTTTTACTTCTATATAAAGGACCAAGCTTTCAAAGATGGAGGTAGCTATTTAGCAAAAAAAAAAAAAAAAGATGGAGGTAGCTAAAGATGAAGTGGTATTAGTACGATGGTATTTCGCTTCTAACGCGTTCGTGGTACTAAGGTCGATGAAATTATTAGAAGGTTATAGAACGTTAGAGAGTGACAGTATAGGCATAATGGTATTATGAAGGAAAGATGGTAATGATTACGAACTGGAAAAGAGTGGGTATTGAGAAACAAAAGCTATAACGCTAGAAGTTATGATGAGGGTCTCTGCAATAAACTTGAAAGAATTTGGAACAATCACTTAACACGGATTGAGTTTTCTTACAATGATGGATGATATGTCAGTATTGAGATGTCGCCTTATGAGATCCTTGAGGGAAGACAATGTCGATCTCCCTTATGTTAGGATGAAGTTGTAGAGCGCAAGATGCTCGGACCCGCAGTAGTCCAAAGGGCCAAGGATATAATAGATCTAATCAGAGGACGGCTGGTAATAGCCCAAGATGGACATAAGAAGTATATTGATTTGACATGAAATGAAAAAGAGTAGGAAGTAGGGGACCTAGTGCTGTTATAGGTATTCCCTTGGAAAGGAGGGATGTGGTCCGGAAAGAAAGGAAAGCTAGGCCCATGAATTGTTGGACCCTTGGATATATTAAGTCATATTGGGAAGTTAACATATGAGCGCATAGGCATGCAACCAAACGTAACCTATATGGAGCAACCAGGAAAGGTTATAGATTGAAAAGAAACAAGTGATTAGGAGAAGGGTTATCAAACTAGCCAGAGTTTGATGGTAGAACCACAATGTGGGAAAATTGACTTGAGAGTTAGAAAGTGCAATGCTAAGAAAGTATCCCTATTCATTTTTATCTGATTTCGGGACAGAATCCTTTTAAGGAGGGGAGACTGTAATAACCCCAAAAATTTTGGACTTTTTGTAACCCTTATGAATAGTGATTTTGTTGATTATGCTGAATAAGAAAACTTTTCATGCCACACTTTGTAGGGGTTATTTTATTGATATTCTGAGATCTTATTAGTACTCTATATGGTATATAAGTGTATGTAAAGATCGTCAGAATCCAAATTCAAACACTTTGATTTTTCCCGAAAACCCACCAGATACATAAAGAATTAAGTATAAGGTAACATGATTAAAAGGATTTTAATTCAAGGATTTTAAGAGAGGATCATAAAAGGAATATAAAATATTAAGAAAGGTTTAAGGGAACCTAAGTAATGAGATCCCGGGTATGATCCCTCAAACGATAAACGAGAACGAAAGTTAAGCGAACCGTAAAACAAATAAACGACCAAGGGACAAGCACATACAAGTAGAATGGGAAGGAAGCTTCCAAAAGAAGCTAAAACAAGTGGTTAAAAGAGAAGGTGACATCATCAAACCATAAGGGGAAGACATGTGGCTTGGAGGTGAGGTCATCCAAGTGATGTCATCACTTTATCAAAGAAATCTCCACCAAGTATTCATTTCACAAACACAAAAAGCAAAAAGCAACCAAAACAAACACATTTTCTTCTTCGCCCATCTTTTTGCCTCGGCTTTTTGAAGAAAAGCAAGGAAGAAAATTCCAAAACCCAAGCTCCACTTAATCATAATTCAAGAGGTTTGTTTCTTTAGCTTCCATATTTCATAACTTAGATGAGCCATAAGTTTAAGCTCAAGATTCCATGTTTAACATAGCTAATCAATTCATCAAAGTTCTTGGTGAATAGTGTTTTCAAGAAACTAACTTTGTGTTTTCTTATGTTTTCTTCAAGATCCAAGCTTAGTAGAGTTAGTTAGTGGTTATTAAGGCTTCCTAAGTGGTTCTCCAGTCTCCAAGGAAGGTATAACTTCTCAAACCCTTAGTCTTAAGTTTTGTATGTTTGGATTTCATAATGTTTAGATGATGGGTTAGTGTAATGGGCGTGTACTCATGTTTAGAGCTTTGTTTAGTAAGTGGTTTTGTTGATTTTGGAGTTAGGAGTGATACTTGTTGGATTTGATGTTCTTGGTCACATTTTGACTTGGTTTCGATGAATAAGTTGAGATCTTGAGTTATAGTTAAATGATCTTGTATTGTGGTTGAATGATGGTGGAATGGTGTTGATTGGTGGTGGTTTGATGTTGAATTGATTTGGTAAAATTTTGGTAAATCGCGTAAACATAGCCGTCGTAATGCCCGATTTACCTTAGACTGCTTTTGTTCTTAACTTCAGGACCCGTGAACTCACTGTAAGAGTCTGGCCATTGCCCTCGCCTTACTTTGAAACCTTGGTTAAGGCCCTTAAATGAATAATTGGAGTATGAAAAAATTATGCAAAGTGTATTAGGCAGTTGGTAGAATACTCGCAAAAGAATTGCCTTAAAATTCTTAATGGTCAATTTATAAAAAATGGTGGAGCCGAGGGTACTCGAACGACTTATGTGATTCGTTAAGCGTAGAAGTGACCATAAGCGAACATTAAGGTTCAATTGGTTAAAGTCTAGTTTCTTAAGCAACCGGGGTTTAATTCCGACTTATGTTGTTGTTCATAGGTTATCGGACCCACTCTAAGCTTAAGTCTATCCGGGAACACTCAGGCAAGTTTTCTACCCGTTATACTGTTGTTTTGATGTAAATATATGCATATGCATTATCTTGTGATAAGTGCATGATTGTTATTAGCAAATCTTGCGATATATTGGAGCATGCTGATATGGTATATATGCATGTCTGTTTCGTAATCTTGATATCTAATTGTTGATTCAAATGCTTATAAATTGCATAATACCTATGTAGAGATAAGCAGTAGTTGCGTATACCCTTAGTATAGGGGACCCAAAGGTGAACATTTTTCTAAACCGGGAGTCGATGTTCCCGAGTATAATATATATATTGATATAGTTTTCAAAACTATTAATCGAATAAGGTTTATTCGATAACTTTATTTTATTTAATGAATATTATTTTGAATATTCATTCGAGGACTTATGACTCCGCTTACTTTATTTAATGAATATTATTTTTGAATATTCATTCAAGGACTTATGACTCCGCTTATTTTATTAAATAATATTCTTTATTTTATTAAAGAATACTGTTTCGATAATCAAACTTATTTTTGATTATTCAAATAAAGATCTTACTTTCGTATAAGTATATCTTTGGTTATTCGTTATTCAGTTCAAGTATGAGTTTTTTAAAACTTCTACTTCAATTATTTTTGTAAATATTATCCTTTATGAGAATATTATTTAATATTAATATTCAGATATTTTCTAATATATCGGGACTGATTTATTTCATTAAATCAATATTACTCTAAACATTCTTGAAAATGTTTTCGAGTCTTCAAAATGATTTTTAAAAGTTAGAGCGGATTCCAAAACTCATTTTTATATTTAAGATCTTCCTTTTGAAGGGGATTTAAATACTCGCTCAAAACCTGAGGGATCCGGCTCAGTGGTGTATTTTACATTCGCAATGAGGTTGCTGTTTTGAGAAAACATCTTGATTAATTGCCCATCGTTCGGGAAGTAAGTTCATCTATTTGAGTCGGCATAAGCAACATGGGCTCAGTGGGCGTCCATGAAAGTGTAAGTGGCTCAGTGGGATTCCATCAAATCCGTAAGTGGCTGAGTGGCAGTCCAACATAAGGTCCTATTGCGGCCAGGATGATGACCAGTGGGGAATTCGTCCTTCTACTAGTAGAAAAGGTACTTATTGGTATCTTTGCCTGATCAGCAAGATATCAGGTTTATGCCAAGGTTTTCTCCTTTCCAAATTCATTGGATATTACAACTCTATTTATAATTTTCATAACAGAGGTTTTCAAGGAGTGTATGAAATATATATATATACAGGTGTATATATATCGGGACTTAATGAAGTATCTCGTAATTTCATTTCTTTTGAATGATATTTCAAAGATTGAATCTATTCAAATCTTATCTTGTAGTCTCATCTATGTGATGAACTTTGGAAACTGATTATAACTTGAACAGTGGTAGTTCAAGTAGTATTGGAAAAGATATAAGTATATTGGGGTATCTTGTAACTTCATCTTTTCAACTTATATCTAGTTAATGATTATCTTATGCATGACAAAGATTTTCAGAAAAACGTTGAGACAAGGTTAGATATATGAGATCACCTTGCAACGATATTTTTATACAGTTATAAACTGGAACTCTATGTATATTATGCATGGAAGAGGACTTCCAAGATTTTGAAAAGAATATGTACTTATATACTGAATATTTTGTGACTTGGTCGCGTTAAGATATCAAACTTGGTCCATTTCTTTTTGACCAAGACTTTCATGAGTACTATGAGAATGCTCATATATTGTTAATTATTATACATATTATTTCGGTGGGCTTGTTGCTCACCCTTGCTTTCTTCTTTCATCAAACAACAACAGATAGAAAAGATGAACAGGACCAAGCTCCCAATTCGCAAGCGGTTAGGAAACGTTCCGCAGTTTTCTGGAGGCGTTGATGCCGCAGTAGTTGAGGTAGGAATTACCAATAGGCTAGGCTTTCAACTTTTAGTGTTCCAGACTTATGTATCTATATGAATTGTAATAATGGCAAGGAAATGTAAATTTATTCAGAAACCCTTTCGAGGTATAACGACTTATAATTGTGGAATGAACGGACTTGTGTTATTTTTGGCATTCATCTCTGAGACTATAACTTGTCGTGTGTGTGTGTATATTGTGGGGTCACAGTACGCAGTAGTTGATTGTTTATTAAGATTAAGTGTTATTAAGGGAAATGGAACTCGTGACAACCCGGATCCCTGACCCCGGATTTGGGGGTGTTACAAAATAGGGGAAAACAATCATTTAGCATTGTATATTCAAGGTTTCTAAAAGTTTATATGCTTGTCAATTTTATGAAAATTTAATTTTAAATGAATCAGTTTAATCTGCTTATACTCGTACTCATTTCATCTCAAAATCTCAATATGATGCTTGAACCAAGGTTCTCATATGGATGTGATATATATACATCAACATCCTTATTTAAAACTCAGCCTTATCGGCCTTCTGGTGTAGGTTTCACAATAATTTATCCAAAGTGGAGGAAAGGGACTATACTGGAATAAACCACGTACCGGTGATCAGCCGAATACGAAATTTTCTCTACTAGTAGAAGGAATACAAACCTAGCCGCCTTTGGGCTTATTAAGACATTACACGATGGTTGCCCATTTTCGTGCAAGTCCGAAATTCAATGATCACAGAGACCATATAACTGTATACTGCGCCACTCCGTGCTTGGTCACTACCCGATACCTCTCCGTGCCGGGCAGGCCACATTCCAGTCCCAAAACAATTATTTCATTTACATAAAATCCTTTATCGAAGGAATAGATCGTTCTGAGTTGACCTTTAAATAAGATGATTTATTCATCACTTTTAATACAATTAATCCTTGGGAGTTGTCGGAGTTTTGAATTTAAAATAATTTTCAAACCCTTAACTGTAGTAGAGTTTTACATATATTGTTCACTTATTTTTTGTTGAGCGAGGAAGCAAAACCCTTATGCTTCTAGACTAAGTTCCCTAAGGTTTTGATAGGTTTCAGATGATTGATCTCTTCCAAGAATTTTGAATAATTTAGAAAATATCCTTGGGAACTATGTCTATTTTTAAATGATTTTTAGAAGTACGGAATATTAAATATTTACGTTCTCATAATATTTTTAAGAAGGGTTCAATGAATTGATAAAACATTAAGTACTAAATGTTTCTCAATAAGGTTCAATGAATTGATAAACATCTTAATTAAATACTTAAGACAGGATTTGACATCTTATAAATATCCTTCGAATGGTTACATACGTTTTAGATAGAGGGAATTGATTTAAAAACTTTTCAATATCTCTTTAAGTATTTTCCGGATATTTTAGTAACTCTTTAGGTATTACTTATAAATAAATAATCAAATATGATATCCCTTGAGTGAATATTCGATTATCTCGTATAGTTATAAATCAAATCTCAATCATTCGCTTAATATGTATGTTACGCGAAAGTAATTTGTTTATTGAAATAGAAATCTTCCGCGTCCGGCTCGTTCCGGAATTAAATCGATTTAAAAATATCTGTGATTCCCACTATCTTGTATTATATTAGAATTACATTTCAATTTCTCATACTCGTATAAAACGAAGTTTGTTTTCGTAAACAATCGCATAATTTGAATTCATTGATATCACAGACAAGCATATATTTTCAAACTGTAAATCATGGCATCAATATCACAACAGTATATATAGCATGGATAATCTGTGATAGGGTTTCGTAAACTTGCCTCGAGTGCTAGGAGTGGTATGGTCTCGGGGCTTTTGTTGGCGATCTAAAATCAATAACCAACGATCTTAGTTAGTACGCGATTATCGATTCGCTTCACTAAAACATTTTTATAAAATCGAAAAATTAATATTTTCTTAAAATTCTTTTTGGACATTCTCCCTTGTGCATTATTTAATTATCATGATTTTTCAAAGATTCCGAAATCATTTTTAGCCTTTCAAAATTATCATGCAAGTGGCTTATGTGCAGTTGGCTTTTCGTATGAACGCTCAACACTAAAACGATCATAACTTCTAAACCGTAAATCCCCTCGCGACGATCCACACATGTACAGAAACTACAAATCAAGATCTACCCATTCATGCTGAATACACTGAAGAAGGCAGAACAAGTGCAATAGGCTCCACATTCCATTTCTACTACTTGTTCTTGACACAATCACTACTTATGACCAACACAACACTTTTTACTTCTCAAGATCCACCCACATACACCTTATATACTTTATCTAGCATCATATACAAGCATCACAACTCAAAAACTCAAGTACTTAGCAAGAATATGAGCAAAACAACCTTACACATACACAAACTTTTGGATCTTGACACTACATCATAAATTAATCTTAAACCCACCCTTAAAACTTTAAAGAGTTGGAAGTTATACCTTCTTGAGCACTAGGAGGGTTAGTACTAAGATGATTAGGGCATGGTTTTCTTGAAAAACACTTAGAAGGGCTAGATCCTTAAGAAACAAAACCAAGAAACCATGTTAGTCAAAATAGTCCATAAAGTTCTTGAACTTCAAGAATTTGTTTCTCACAAACCATTAAGAATTTGGCCATGAAATCATAGACATACCTTTACTAGGATGTAAGGAAGCTTTGTGAATTTTTAATAGAAAGAAGGATGGAGAAGTGAAGTGAAGAAGAGGGTTCTCCCTCTTTTTTACATGAATAGCCGAGAGCAAGAGAGAGGTGGGGGGTGGTTTTGGCTTGATTTTTGTTAAAGTGGTGGAGTGTATAAAATGGGTTTGATAGTGTGTATATATGGGCATAATAATCAGCAAAAGAAATGGCTTGGTTGACAATTTAGATGAGTAGAAATGAGGAGGTATGGCCTTGCACTTCCTTGTCTCCCCATTACTATTCACTCACTATTCACTTACTATTCTACTACTATTCCACTAACCATTCTAGTTAGCTTCTAATTCCCTAGTTACATCTCTTAACCACTAGTTAGCTTGGTTTTGCATGGCCAACTTTCATGGAATTAATTTCTCATTCGATTATTTATCGTACACGCGATTATCGTTCCATTCCGATAGTTTAATCGTATAACATTTCGTTTCGTAGTGAATTCTTTTATCGCTTATAATCCTTTAACCAATTCTATTCCTTTCTCTTGATCATAGAAACACCTTGATATAATGTTTATTCAACGTAGTATTCCCGGTTCTACACCATTCCTTACGGATACGAAAACACGTAGTATAATCGTGAATCTTCGAATTCCGACGGCTTTTACATTCACTTATTTTCCTCGATAAACAAGAATATGATCTCGGATTTCCAAAATTCCACTATTCATATTTGTGATGAACTCCATACGTATTACATAATTAATTCCATTACTATTCACTGAAGTTTTAAAATATTACAAAAATCAGGGTTCTTAGAAGATCTTTGACGGTGGTTCTTCATCGGAAAACATATTACAAAAATCAGGGTTCTTAGAAGATCTTTGACGGTGGTTCTTCGTCGGAAAATGTGAACAATAATCGTCGGATTTGATGAACAATGTTTGGTGTTTATGATTATTGGTGGCTGAGATTGCTTAGGGTTAGTGGTGGCTCCTTTGCGCTTTCGCTTCTGACCCCTTGCAATTTGCCTACATATCCCTATTTATAGGGAATAAAGCCAACGTAGTTCTTGGGGAACAAGAAACCTAACAGGCTTAGATCTCTTGTCCTGAGGCCTAGTAGGAAACCTACTGGAAGTTTCTTGTACTAGTTTTAGGAATATCCGCCGATGAGGCCCAACCACAAAGGCCAAAGGTGTGGCGCCCTCCAAACCCGGGTCAGAAGTTTGGAGTCCACAACATGAAAGCGATATGTCCTAAGTCCAATCATGTATGAGGATTTAGGAATAACTTTTATGTAATCTGTTTTGATTTCATTGATATTAATAAAATACTTGTTTTTGTTTTTATTGCGGGCTCTATCTATTTAAATGTTTAAATAAGATATACCACAGTTTAGAGTGAAGCTTTTCATGGATTGTGATGAGATAATAATAATGAGACCTAAAAGATGATAACTCTAAACTTAAATAGTTCCTAGTCGTAGGATTACTAACTGGTAATTAATAATCCACAAAGATCGGTACATATTATGCTTGCTTCATTATGAAGGATGTCTGTTCTCATAGACATTTGTGTGGTGACACTATAGCTAGTATGTAGGTGCTTATTATAGAATAAGTTCACTGAACATGACTCACACAGCTGAACAACTGATGGAGTTCACTCACGTGTCAGCAGTTGTTCATATAGTGATAGTTGTACAAGTATCCTTAGACTTGAGGTCATCATAGTCATCTTGTGTACACTGAACTATGCTTTGATTTAGTTCTTAGTCTCATGGGACAATTATAAGGCCTCTACTGAGTATAGGAATTTGTACACGAAGATAGTGTATGATCAATAAAGGATCTACCCCTTTCAGTGTAGGAAAAGAATGTTCAATGCTGAACCACTTATGTTAGTTCAGGAATCTCTGGCCAGAGTGAATGAAATTAGAAAGGAGTTTCTAATTTACATTAAATAGAACTAAGCATAGTGAATGGGAAAGCAAGTGATTAAATAAGATAGGCTTGACACAAGTTCCATGCCTTGTATTTAATCGTGACATTGCAAGGTAGAAGGAATAAATTGAACGGTAACTACTCACTGAATAGGTTCTTGGTATTCTAAGCAGTGAATTCGTATTATCCGGATAGTCGCGATATGCTGAGAAGTATCCCTCACGATGTAGAATAAATATGATTAATTGATTAATCATATTTAATAAATTAGAGAATTTATATAAATAATGATAAAATAGTTTTATTATTATTTATTTCTACTACCGGCTTAATATTGAACCTACAGGGTCACACCATAAAAAAGAATGATTTAATGGTGAAGGAATTAATTAATAATGGCTGATAATTATTTATTTATGAAATAAATAATTAATTAGCAAATTTAATAATTGATTAAATGAGATTTAATTGATTATAAATTAATTAAGAAAAGGTTCTTAATATTATTAATTAAGAATTTAATTTTTGAAAATTAAATCAAGAGAGAGAATTATTTCTAAAGTGTTTAGAAAAAGGATTAATAATTAAAAGGTATTTTAATTATTAATGAGAATAATAAAGGGTTAATAATAATAATATTTTATGGAAAATTTTCAGCTGAAAATTTTGCCTATAAATATACTATTATAAACCCTATTTTTGCCTCAACCTAAAAATTTTACAAAACCCTAATTCTCTCCACCTCCTCCTTCTCCATTACATCGTTTTCTTGGTGGATACCGGTGGAGTGCTTCACACTTGAGGAGCAGCTGGTAAGGATCTCCGCTCGTGGTTCTTGGATCGCTATTAAAGACCTCCATCTTTCCATTAATGTAAAGCTTCTTAAGGTAAACATACTGAACTACGAATTAAATATTATTTTTCGCATGGATCTTGTGGAGGGTTTCGTTTTTTTTTTAAGATTTAAATTTACGTTTTCGTTGCGTTTATGTGCTAAAAACCCTTCAATGGCATCAGAGCTACTTGCGAAGAGTTTTTAATTCGTTTATGTGTTTAACTGTTTTCGATATATGAGCATGTACGTGATTCGCCATGATTTGATGTTGATATAATATGCTTATATATGTATGGTTTTGAATATATGATATTCATGTGAGTTGTATAATCATAAGATGATTATGTAATCTGTATATATACTGATATATACATGATTTATGTTTGTTCTAATTATGAGAATCATATTAGATATGGATTCTGAATTGGCTGCTGCAGATTTGCTGAAATCTGGCTCTGGTGTCCGATTTACGCAAACGAATACCCTATTCCATAGGTAAACGAGCGTCTGAACAAAACTGATAGATAAAGCTATCAGCGACTCGTCTGTAAGGCGTTTGACATCGTTTACTGCCCGTAAACAGTGATTCTTGTTTTTCTGATTATGATTCTGATTTTTGTCATATTTTTTTATATGATTAGATCATGGATAATATGATATGTTAAGATCGTATTATGTGTTTTAACATGCTTTTATGTGTTGTATGAGCATGGTTGATGGTTATGGCCTTTCGACCTTAGTGTAATGGTTTTGGTTTTGGTTTTAAATACGACTTGCATGTCGTCACTCTTTATAATCATAAATCTCGAATGTAACTCGAGTTATTCTTATAAGTTCATTAGATTAGTTTTACTTTCAATCATGTAATGTAATTGAAGACTCAAGAAGGCTATCCAATGGAGGTGATACAAAGAAGAAGACGAGGCATACAAGAAGTCTAAACAAAGAAGAAGACTTATATAATAAGTAGTTGTATTTATTTCCATCACCATATTAGATTGACCTTGATCTTTATCATGAGCTTGATAAAGATCACATAGGATGGGGCCATAACCAAACACATTTACTTTATTGCACTTTACATTTACTTGTTTATTTAATTTTATATATGAGATATATGCCTATATTTACCATGCGATGATAGATTTAGGTGAACTTAAATAAATATAAGGCGTGCTCTAGAAAATCTAGAATAGTGAAATTATTTCATGACCTTAATATAAATATTATGAATACGATCATGAGATTCTTGTGTTTATGAAACACGTAATTGAATATGAATTTTCAATATTGAGAGAAAGGATGATTCTGTCAACAATAGATTTCTATCTGTAAGAAAGGGTTATTAAGTGACGCCTCTTGACAATGCTCCACCCGATCTGGGAATCATCTGATTATCGATTATTGATTTGAAATATTTATTTTAAAAGGAAGAATCTCTTTATAATATGATTATGATTGTAACGTAATATTTTCCCTCTAAAATTAAATAATATCAAGTAGTAATTAGCCAATGACACAACGGGCTTGTGTCGGTGAAAGCCTTCCAACATGGTAGAAAGTGGTTCTTATTTTTAAATTATTGTTGTTTCGTGCTACAGCCGAGGGCTTTGATTTCGAAATAAGAAATACTTGTCTATTACATAGAGATGTGTACATTGAATTAGAATCTAAAGGTCGGTACGTGCTACAGCTGTGGGCCGTTGGAGACTGATTTAATTGTACGAAATATTGGGTTAGACTTGACTTAGAATATTGAGTTTGTCGTGCCACAACCGTGACTCAAATATTCAAGAGGCTAAAGTTATATTAGGGAATAACATAAGATGTAATTGACAAGAGTTGTCTGCCTATTGAACATCACATGACGTTTCGTGCCACAGCCGAGGTTGTGTGATGGAATGTAGGATCCCTATTCCCACTAGCATTATGAATGCTTAATTTTCACTTGGGGGGTTGAATAAATTAGATAAACTAGTGGGAGACACTTATGAATAAAGACCCGATTCATATAGTATTTTGAAAGGAAATTGAATATTTTCTAAGTGTTGTTATGTGTTTATCATTTACAGATTTACTATATTCGTCATGTCTTTTACACTATCACTCCGGAGCATACTAGATGCTCACAAGTTGACTGGTCCTAATTTAGCTGTTTGTTTTCACTGTAACAAGTTGGGGCAATGGAAGAGGAACTGTAAGGTTTACCTTGCAGAATTGAAGAAGAAGAAGGGTAGTAAGACTACCGCTTCTGATTCAAGCATGTTCATGATCGAAGTTAATATGTCACTAGGTCAAATTTCTACTTGGGTATTAGATACCGCCTGTGGTTCTCATATTTACGATTCGTTGCAAGGACTAAAGGGAAGTAGGACTCTTGAAAAAGATGAGGTGATTCTACGTATGGGTAATGGAGCAAGGGTTGCGGCCATATCTGTAGGATCATTTAGTTTACATATGCCTACAGGCAAGACTATTATTTTGAATAATTGTTATTACGTTCCCTCTATTGTAAGGAATATTATTTCTATTCCTATATTGGATTTGGATGGTTTTTCATTTATTATTAAGAATAATGAATGTTCTATCCTTAGAGATAATGTTCTTTATGGACGTGGTATTTTAAATAATGGTCTGTATGTATGTGACGTAGAGCATGATTTACTTCAGATTGAACAAACTAATAAAAGAAAACGAGATGATGAAAATCTGACCTATTTATGGCACTGTAGGCTAGGTCATATTAGTGAAAATAGACTGCGGATATTGCATAAGGAAGGGTTACTTGACCCTTTTGATTTTGAATCATATCCTACAGGCGAGTCTTGTCTATTAGGTAAAATGACCAAATCTCGATTTAGTGGACATGGAGAGAGGGCTGCAGATTTGCTAGGATTGGTACACACAGATGTATGTGGACCAGTGTCTACGAAAGCCATGGGTGGATTTTCGAACCTCATTACTTTCATAGATGATAGATCTAGATTCGGATATGTGTATTTGATGAAACACAAGTCTGAAGCCTTTGAAAAGTTCAAAGAATATAAACATGAAGTGGAGAAACAAACCAAACACAGTATTATAACTCTTCGATCAGATTGAGGTGGTGAATACTTGAATGGAGAGTTTCTAGATTATCTCAACGAAAATGGTATAGTCTCCCAATGGACTCCTTCATATACTCCACAGTTGAATGGAGTATCTGAAAGGAGAAATCGAACTTTGTTAGACATGGTTCGGTCCATGATGAGCTATGCGAATCTTCCAGTATTCATATGGGGTTATGCATTGGAAACCTCAGCATATTTACTGAATAAGGTGCCTTCCCAATCTGTTCCTCAAACACCATATGAGATATGGAAAGAAAGGAAACTGAGTCTTAAACACGTTAATATTTGGGGATGTCCAGCTTATGTCAAGAAAGTTGACCCAGATAAGCTGGAATCTCGATCCTTAAAATATAATTTTGTGGGATATCCTAAAGAGACTTTGGGGTATTACTTTTACACCGATCATCGGGTGTTTGTCTCCAGACATGCTACCTTCTTGGAAAAGGAGTTTATCCTTGAAGGAAACAGTGGGAGCAAAATTGAACTTGATGAAGTTCAAGAAGCACAAACTACTATGGATCAAGTGGAAACACCTGTTCAGACTGAACAACCTTCTATGGAACAGCCCATTCGTAGGACAGGGAGAGTGTCTCGCCAACCTGAGAGGTATTATGGCCTTGTCATTGAGAATGACAATGAGTTGTCAATCATTGATGATGACGACCCTGTGACCTATAATGAGGCTATGAGTAGGGTTGACTCAGAGAAATGGCATAGTGCCATGAAATCCAAAATGGAATCTATGTATACCAACCAAGTATGGACTCTGGTTGAGGCGCCTGAAGGTGTTAAGCCTATTGGGTGCAAGTGGGTATACAAGAGAAAGATTGGAGCAGATGGCCAGGTGGAGACCTATAAGGCCAGGCTTGTGGAAAAAGGATTCAAACAAAGGAAGGGATTGACTTTGATGAAACTTTTTCGCCTGTAGCCCTGTTAAAATCAATTCGGATTTTGCTTGCGATTGCTGCTTACTACGACTATGAGATCTGGCAAATGGACGTGAAAACGGCCTTCCTCAATGGGGAACTTGAGGAGGAAGTGTATATGACATAGCCATACGGTTTTCTTTCCAAGGGAAATGAACACCTAGTGTGTAAGCTGCTGCGAACCATATATGGTTTAAGGCAAGCTTCTTGTAGATGGAACATCCATTTTGATGAGACAATCATAGAGTTTGGTTTTATCAAAAACATAGATGAACCATGTGTCTACAAGAAGGTTAGTGGGAGTGTGATAACATTTCTTGTATTGTATGTGGATGACATACTTCTTATAGGAAATGATATACCGATGCTACAATCAGTCAAAGTATGGCTATCAAAGAACTTCACCATGAAGGACTTGGGAGAAGCATCCTACATTCTCGGTATGAAGATCTATAGAGATAGATCTAGAAGAATGATAGGTCTTACCCAGGGTACATACATCCAGAAAGTGCTTAAAAGGTTTAGCATGGAAAACTCCAAAAGAGGTCTCATACCGAAGAGCCATGGAGTGTCCCTTTCCGAAAAAATGTCTCCTAAGACACCTGATGAAAGAGAGCGTATGAGTAAGATTCCTTATGCTTCAGCAATAGGATCTATCATGTACGCGATGTTGTGTACAAGGCCTGATGTTGCTTATTCAATTAGTGTGACGAGCAGATATCAGTCCAATCCAGGTGAAGACCACTGGAAAGCAGTGAAAAACATTCTTAAGTACTTGCGAAGGACTCAGGACAATTTTCTTGTTTTTAGTGGTGAATCTGAGTTGAAAATAGAGGGTTATACTGACTCTAGTTTTCAATCAGAAAGTGATAGCAAATCCATGTCAGGGTACGTGTTTACTCTGAATGATGATGCAATTAGTTGGAAGAGTTCCAAACAGTCTACAACGACTGACTCCACAGCGGTAGCAGAATATATAGCTGCAAGTGAGGCTGCAAAAGAAGCCGTTTGGATGAGGAAATTTGTTTATAAGTTGGGAGTTGTTCCTAGCGTTGAAGAGCCTATTGTGTTGTATTGTGATAACAACGCAGCAATAGTACAAGCCAAGGAACCTAGGTCTCATAAAAGTTCCAAACATGTCCTGCGGCGCTTTCATCTGATTAGGGAGATTGTTGAAAGATGAGATGTCAATGTCGAGAGAGTTGACACACATAACAACGTAGCAGGCCCACTCACAAAGCCACTTTCTCAAAGTCACTTTGATCGTCATAAAGATAAGATGGGTATTAGATACCAAAGTGATTGTCTTTAGTACAAGTGGGAGATTGAAAGAGATATGTCCTAAGTCCAATCATGTATGAGGATTTAGGAATAACTTTTATGTAATCTGTTTTGATTTTATTGATATTAATAAAAGACTTGTTTTGTTTTTATTGTGGGCTCTATCTATTTAAATGTTTAAATAAGATATACCACAGTTTAGAGTAAAGCTTTTTATGGATTGTGATGAGATCATAATAATGAGACCTAAAAGATGATAACTCTAAACTTAAATAGTTCCTGGTCATAGGATTACTAACTGGTAATTAATAATCCACAAAGATCGGTACATACTATGCTTCCTTCATTATGAAGGATGTCTGTTCTCATAGACATTTGTGTGGTGACACTATAGCTAGTATGTAGGTGCTTATTATAGAATGAGTTCACTGAACATGACTCACACAGCTGAATAACTGATGGAGTTCACTCACGTGTCAGTAATTGTTCACATAGTGATAGTTGTACAAGTATCCTTAGACTTGAGATCATCATAGTCATCTTGTGTATACTAAACTATGCTTTGGTTTAGTTCTTAGTCTCAAGGGACAATTATAAGGGCTCTACCGGGTATAGGAATTTGTACACGAAGATAGTGTATGATCAATAAAGGATCTACCCCTTCCAGTGTAGGAAGAGAATGTTCAATGTTGATCCACTTATGTTAGTTCAGGAATCTCTGGCCAGAGTGAATGAAATTAGAAAGGAGTTTCTAATTTACATTAAATAGAACTAAGTATAGTGAATGGGAAAGCAAGTGATTAAATAAGATAGGCTTGACACAAGTTCTATGCCTTGTATTTAATCGTGACATTGCAGGGTAGAAGGAATTAATTGTACGGTAACTACTCACTGAATAGGTTCTTGGTATTCTAAGCAGTGAATTCGTATTATCCAGATAGTCGCGATATGCTGAGAAGTATCCCTCACGATGTAGAATAAATATGATTAATTAATTAATCATATTTAATGAATTAGAGAATTTATATAAATAATGATAAAATAGTTTTATTGTTATTTATTTCTACGACTGGCTTAATATTGAACCTACAGGGTCACACCATAAAAGAGAATGATTTAATGGTGGAGGAATTAATTAATAATGGCTGATAATTATTTATTTATGAAATAAATAATTAATTGGCAAATTTAATAATTGATTAAATGAGATTTTATTGATTATAAATTAATTAAGAAAAGGTTCTTAATATTATTAATTAAGAATTTAATTTTTGGAAATTAAATCAAGAGAGAGAATTATTTCTAAAGTGTTTAGAAAAAGGATTAATAATTAAAAGGTGTTTTAATTATTAATGAGAATAATAAAGGGTTAATAATAATAATATTTTATGGGAAAATTTTCAGCTGAAAATTTTGCCTATAAATATACTATTATAAACCCTATTTTGCCTCAGCCTAAAATTTTTACAAAACCCTAATTCTCTCCACCTCCTCCTTCTCCATTACATCATTTTCTTGGTGGATACCGGTGGAGTGCTTCACACTTGAGGAGCAGCTGCTAAGGATCTCCGCTCATGGTTCTTGGATCGCTATTAAAGACCTCCATCTTTCCATTAATGTAAAGCTTCTTAAGGTAAACATACTGAACTACGAATTAAATATTATTTTTTGCATGGATCATGCAGAGGGTTTCGTTTTTTTTTTAAGATTAAATTTACGTTTTCGTTGCGTTTATGTGCTAAAAACCCTTCACAACACACACACACACAATATAAAACCTGTATATGAAGTATTACTCGCAATGAACCTGCTTTACACAATCACGGATCGCAACAGGTTAAAGTATGAAAACAAGCCACAACCTTAACTTTTATTACATCGCACCAAATCCCAAATAGTTTAACTTACACTCGGTGATGAAATTTATTCTTACAAGTTTGCACAACTCAACTATAACATAGAGCTTCTGCTGGCTCGATTCAACTCATCCTAGAATCCTAGCTCGCACATTGTACTGGGAAACCTTGCTATCAATCATTTAATTTTTAACTATAGAATACATAAACAGATTCGTAAGAGTGAGCTAACTATCTCAGCAAGTAATAATAACACTAGCTGAGGTTAAACAATTATCAAACGAGATGATTTAGAGGAATCAAATTTCTTGTTAAACATTTATTAGAATTGGATATTCATTTTAAATTTTAAAACCAAGGTTAGGCTGCTGATCAGTCACGCACTAACCCCGAGTAAGGCACACGACTCTGCTCTATAAACTGGATCCAAAGCACACATTGGTCAAATTCGACCACGAATCTGATCTAACCATGAATCTGGTCCATATAAAGAAAACTATCCAATTCTAAAACAGTTCAGTATGATAAAGAATATAACTCAATTAAACAAGACCATAATCAATAATGATAAAAAATTTGAATAAAAACGTAATGCAATTTATGAGTATCACAAGGGTATATCAAGGTATGTATAAGGAATGGCTTCCAGTCTATAGGAGAATCAGGTATTAAATGAACAATAATTTCACAAGGTTTAGTCCTTTGATGTTATAAGGTATGATTGAGTATAAAAGTTTTTGTATGTTCAAGCAATTCTGTTCTCGTATTTGGTGTATGGTGGTTATGTATTTGTGAAGTAGTATCGTATTTGTGTGGTTTAGTATCTCGTAAATCAACAATGGATGGTTTACAAAGAATAAGTATTACAGCTCAAAGATCAAGTGATGTGATCAGGGTTCAAGGCTAAATGATTCAAAATACTTACAATGTAAAGCAGAACTTATTATGAGTACTAACAGTATGTCACGAGAGAGTTTAGAAATATTTGTAATATATCTCGAAAAAGGTTCAGAAATAGTTGCCTTATCACAAATGATTCCAACTTCACTTGTACTTGTCTAATGATTTTATTCAACAACCACTTGGCTACTTTGCACTAATCACTTGCTTTATTTTTTACGCATCGATTCCATTTTCTGATCACCTGCTTCCTTTTTCTACCCCTCTCTTACTCTACTAGGAAACATAAGTATCTATCAATATTCATCTCGCATTGTCTAATCGTCACATAGACGTCATAAGGTTTTATCTACCCTTCATTTCACCCTAATCTGATTTACGGATTGAAAGTTACGATTGAAACAGTCAAACGATACACATATATGCATATAACACATCAATTAGATCACATATAGCACATAGCATATAATATATTCGATGAAAATACTTTTTCAAAGAAGATTCGATGTCAAAATGATTTTTCGGATATTTAATACAAATTTTTAAATATTTTTCAGAATTATAACGGGCCGTTGATTCATTTTAAAATAATAAATAGGGTTTGATTGCCCGAATATGGCTATACAATCATTTTATAATAATTATCGAGTCATGAAAATAATTTAAAATAATATTTTAAACCTTGAAACTATTTTTCGGAATTTTTAAATCGAATGAAATAATTAAATCTAATTAAATAATCAATTAAAATTAATTAATAAATAATTAAATTAATTAATCAATTAATATTTAATTTAATTGACCAATCAAATAATTAATTAATTAAATAATTAAGATTTATTTTTAAATTAAAAATACTTTTCAGAATAATAATTAATGAATTTTTGAATTTTAAATAATTAAAACTGATTTTTTGAAAATAAATTAAATAAAAATCTGATTTCAGAAAATAATTAAAACAAAAATCTTAATTTTGTAAATTTTAAAAACTAAAGTACTGATTTTGCAAGACAGGGAAACTTCAAGGGGGTCAAACTGCAGTTTGCCCCTGTCGTCTTCCCCGTCCACAGCTCCGGTGGTCGGCCGGCATTAAGGGCGGCCAACAAGCTTTTCCGGCGAGTGAAGATCAACCCATAAACGTGCCAAAATAACAGCGTATGATCTTCTTGCCATCAGGAACACGTCTGCAACCTCAAAACAATCAAACACTAAGTGAAACGACCGGAAAATTCATCGAAATTTTCCGCCGCCGCCATGGTCGATTTTCCGACCAAGGCTTTCCCGTTATCGTCTGTTCATGCCACTAGTACCAATCGACTACCCTTTCAATGTTCTATCTATTGGTGCAAACAATTCGGTCTAATAACCTTGGGAAGAAACCCCCAAAAATCAGTTGCAAACATTCAAACGGCCATAAACCCTAATTTCTAATTCCGAGAATCAAACACATATTTGAGCATGTTATTGAACTCCAAATTCAACATATGATATATCGAAATGACCAGGAAGAGAAGATCTATAAGATTCAAGCATCAAATCACACAAACAACATCAAGAACAAAAATTTATATTTTAATCCAAAAATAATTCAAAATTAATAAAAATTATAAAAAAATAACCTTTGATTTTGCAGGTGTATGGATCACAGACTCTGAAAGTACTCTTCAAGACCTTCGATTCAGTTACTTGAACTCCAGAATCGGATATCGCTAACGCCTTCAAATCTAGGTTTAATTATGAAGAACACTATGAATATACTGTACTTTCTGTGAAAATTATATATTTAACTGACTGCAAATGATTTTCTGCACAAAATAAAATACGGTAAGGGATATTTATATTTACGGAATATTGGTACCCCATTGGATCATACCGGATATAAAATAGTACGTTTATTTAAGAAAACAGATGCAAAACGGTACCGATTTTAGGATAATTATCCAAATCTATACATTTTGTAACTGCGATCTTGGTCTCAGCGCTTTGGTTACACGTACTACGAGAAGATAATATAATAGTTTAATAAAAAGATCCAATTTCTTGAAAATACGGGTTTTATCTATTTACCGAAACAAATTTTGTATCAAAAATATTGCGCCGGGACCCACACGGGGAAAACCGTACTCCGTATCGAAAAAGTCAAAACATGGAAAATACTCGGAATATTGCAATTAGGTTCGGAAGGAATTTTCCCGAGATTTTCGGGTTGTAAAAACTTAAAAATAGTTGAAGTCGGTTGGTTCCCGGTTATACAAATAGTTTATAAATATTCGGAAAAATAATTTATATGATCTATAAATCATTTATAACACCATATATCATCATAAAAATTAATAAAAAAATATCACAAATATCTATATTGTATTTTGGAACTATAAAAATGAAAATACTCAAATTCTATCATATTTACACATCCAAACACAAATACCACTTAACAGATAATTCACCAAAATTCATATAATAATCACAGAATATTTATGTATTGATAAAAATAATTGCGCAATATATTCCAGATATTACATCCTTCCCCCTTAAAATGATTCTGTCCCTAGAATCACTTAAGCAATAACTAAGGGCACTATTTCACGTATATTACTTTTTAAACCCCAGGTTGACTTTTCAACCCTTGGGTTTCTCCACAAAAACTCTTACTAACTTTACCACTTTCTTTCTTAACACTTTCTCTCTCTCTTTTCTGTGATCCCTATTGGATTCTCAACATAGGACAACTCTGCCTGAAGTTCTATTGGCCCATACTCAATTACATGCCTGGAATCTGGATTATATTTCTTAAGCATCAATACGTGAAAAACATTATGAATGTGTTTCATGTGCTGGAGTAACGCCAACTCGTATGCTACCTTGCCAATATATTTAGGACTTAGCTTCCTTTCTTTCCAAATCTTGACAACCCTTTCCATGGTGACACTTTTAGTAACACTAGATCTCCTTCTTTGAATTTCATGTCCTTTCTGGATTAATCTGCGTATTTCCTTTGATGATCCTGTGCTACAATTAACCTTTTCTGGATGATTTTCACAACTTCTTTTGTTTGTGGCACCAATTCGGGTCCAAGTATCTTGCGTTCTCCTACTTCATCTCAATATACCGGTGATCGATATTTACGTCCACAAAGAGCTTCATAGAGAGGCATTCCGATACTGGCATGATAACTGTTATTGTAAGCAATTCCAGTAGGGGCAAATGTTCATCCCAATTTCCTTTGAAATCAATGGCACAAACACGTAACATATCTTCAATAGTCTGGATCGTACTTTCCCTTTGGTCATCCTTCTGCGGATGATAATAGTTAGTTTAGTTTCTAAACATTCTTGAAATCTTCTCCAAAATCTTGAATTGAATCATGGATCTCGATCTGATACAATAGACACAGGGACTCCATGACGAACTACTATTTCCTTTAAATACATGTGAACCAACATATCTAGTGAAAATATTTCATTGATAGGAAAGAAATGAGCTGATTTGGTTAGTCTGTCCACTATAACCCAAATGGCATCGTGGTTCGCTTTTGTCCTTGATAAGCCAACTATAAAATCCATAGCAGTGTGCTCCCATTTCCACTCCGGAATCTCCAACGGTTGTAATAATCCATTTGGTCTCTAGTGCTCTGCCTTAACTTTCTGACACGTATAACATTTGCTAACTCATTCCGCAATTTCTCTTTTCATATCTGGCCATTAATAATTCTCTTTTAAGTCTCTGTACATCATGGTACTTCCCGGATGAATGGAATGCTTTGAACTGTGAGCCTCCTGTAGAATTTCATTCTTCAATTCTGTCACTAGTGGAATCCAAATTTTGGATGAAAATCTAAGAACATCTTGATCGTCCTTCTGAGTGCATAACTCTTCTCCAACCCAACGATTGATATCCTGATCCATTATTTCCTCTTGACTTTTTCTTATATTTTCTAATAATTCTGGCCGAAAAGTCATACTATACATTTTTGCTTCATCAGGTTTGCAAAGTCTGACTTTCAATTCCAACTTCTGAAATTCCGTGTATAACTCTTCAGGTACTGTTAACACGTTCTGTCTTTTCTTTTTGCTTAATGCATCTGCTACTACATTTGCTTTTTCTGGGTGATAGTTAATTGTGCAATCATAGTCCTTGATCAGCTCCAACCATCTTATCTGTCTCATGTTAAGCTCCTTTTGCGTGAATATGTACTTTAAACTTTTATGATTCGTTTAAATCTCATACCTTTCTCCACACATATAATGTTTTTCCAAGTCTTTAAAGCGAATATTATTACCGCTAGTTCCAAGTTATGAGTTGGATACTTCCGCTCATGAGGTTTCGGTTGTCTAGATGCATATGCAATAACTTTATTTTGCTGCATCCACACACATCCTATTCCCTTATGAGAAGTACCATTATAGACTATAAACTCTTCTTGATCATCTCGAAGTGATAAAACAGGTGCCGTGATTAATCTCTTTTTTAATTCCTGAAAACTTCCTTCACACTTATTAATTCCATCTAAACTTTTCACTTTTCCTAGTAAGCTTCGTCAAAGGTGTCGCAATCTTCAAGAAATCTTGAACAAATTTTTGATAATATCCCCTAATCCCAAGAAACTTCTCACTTCCGTTGGTATTTTTGGCCTTTCCTAGTTCATAACAGCTTCGATATTTGTTGGGTCCACTTTGATCCCTTCATTACTTAATACGTGTCCTAAGAATTGAACTTCTTGTAACCAAAACTCACACTTTAAAATCTTAGCATACAACTTATTTCTTCTCAGAATCCCCAAAACTATCATTAAATACTTTAAATGGTCATCCGTTGACTTCAAGTAACACAAATACAACTTCTCCAGATACTCCTTAAAGATTATGTCCATCAAGTTTAAATGTTACTGGTATATTGGTCAATCTAAATGACATTACTAGAATTTCATAACAACCGTAATTAGTTCTGAAAACTATCTTTGATATGTCCATTGGTTCAATCTTCAATTGATAATACCCAAATCTTAAATCAATCTTAGAAGATACTTTACATATTTCAACTGATCAGACAACATATACTTGCTCTTGATAGTAAACTTTTTGAGCTTCGGCTAATCGACACATAATCTTATGCTTCTATCTTTCTTACTAACAATTAATACCAGTGCACCTCATGGGGTACATTAGGTCTAATCGCTCCTTCTTCTAACAACTCTTGCAGTTGCTTTGCTAATTCTTTTATCTCAACTGGTGCCATTCTGTATGGGGCCTTGGACAGTGGTTTTATCTCAAGTGCTAAGGCGATCGCGAACTTAATTTCTCTATCTGGAGGAAGTCCTGGTAACTCATCTGGAAATATGTCTTGAAACTTATCGATTACTATAAAATCATCAAATTTTGTTGGCTCCTGACTTCTATTTATCACATATTCACTATAATGCTCATATCTTTTCCATGGTAACCTTTTAGTTTGAATCATCGTTAAAACTTCTTTGCTTGCCTTCGACCTCTAACCATTATCATATTCTCAATCTGGCATCTTTAGAATTATCTTGTTATCATGACAGTCTATCCGAGCATTACGCTTCAATAATCAGTGCAATACCTAGAAAAATGCCAAGTTCTCATGTCTTAAATGGTATCGATTCATCACAAACTCATTGCCATAAATCTCAATTTTCACTATTGGTACTTTCTTGTTTAATATTTATATGTTCTTGATTTTCTAGTTTTATATCCATGATCTCATTTAATAATTCAATAGGGTAATTCAAGTTATCGACAAAACCTTGAGAAATAAACGATCAAGTTGCTCTCACATCTACCAATACTTTAACACATAAGTTATTTATAATACTCATTTCTACCGTCATATCTGTATTCTGAATAACATATTTCACAAACATATCGTAAACTCTCGTCCTTGGAGACGTATTCCTTATCGGAGTACATTTCCTTAATTCCTAGCGCATCCCTGACTGGGGCTGGTGATTTACAATCCTTGCCATAGGCTCTGATTTTCCCATACTTGAAACATGCAAATCCAATGATTGGAACTTTGTCTGCTTGGTTCTTGATAGATTAATTTTATTTGGAAAACTTTCGTAAAGAACAATAATGCAGCAAAATACTTAGAAGGATTCATACTTCAATAAATTTATAGTTGAGAAAGAAAGAATGAGTAATGATTTGGATATGAATGAGACAGCCATATTGGTACTTAAGATGGCCAGTCTTTCATATCGTATGGCATACAGCTCATGATTAGGTGGCGTCCTACCCGACACTTCGTCATTCCGATAAAGTGTCTTACCATAACACTGTTTTTCTCAATCAAAAAACAAAACTTGAGGGAACAATAAATTTGAAAGGAATGCAAAAATTTTCTGTTCCTTATCACTTCATAGATCTTATAACAAAAGAAGTTCATACTTATTCAAGAGTTAAGAAGAATATATACTGTAGTATTATTGGAAAGAACGATACCGTTAGTCACTATCCGCATTTCACTTATATATATCTTCATATCTCGTTCGATCAATAGATCTCATTCCGAATCATATAACGACTTCATAAAATACGTTAAAATTCCTTCATATATTCAGCACTATGATAGATTCTTACTTATTAAGTCTTCTGTCTTTAGGGTCGTACCTGCGTGTATAATAGTTTAACAATTCGATCATAATTGCGATCTTACATGATAACTTCAAGTTTCAACTTTGCAACTTAGAATAACCACTTATCATTCAACATATCGATTCTTTTGTTAATAATGTTCTTCCTTTAGAAGAGTCTGGAAATTGACTCATCCTTCTTCGATCATGATCATACTTCTTTTAAATCAATGAATTCTTTAAACTCTAATAGTCTCAGAAATTGGATGAATAATTTCTCCGTACGCTGATCCGTTATTAGTCTTATCAAACAAGATTTGCACTTTTCTGTTAGGAATAATCAAACTTCTTCATAATTGCGGGTTACTTTGTTCTCTGAATTAACAATACTAAGTCTGGAACAAGTACCCTTCCAGGTAATCCGGGTCTTCTTAACAAACAAGAAACTCAAGTAGTAACTTGACAACCGACGATTATAACTTATTTTGTTAAAAAGGGCTTTTGGAATTTTTTTTAAGAAAATCTTTTTTCGAAAACTTGTTTAAAAATTTTGAGAATCGCACATCTGGTTGTCTTTACTATATGAGTTGGTTTTTGTTCTCCTTACCCATAACAAGGTACCAATCACATAAAGGCCCATTCACTTCAATCTATCTTCTCTCCTTTATTGGGTCCATTTATCTTCCTTAATCAATGAAACTTCATTTTCCGTTACATATTATCTTATTTGTAACTTCACTTCAAAGCTTCCATACTGGTAATACTCCCATCATCACTTTTGCTATCGTTAAGTACAACAGGTCTATCCAATAGTCAACAAGTCTATTTTATAAAACAAGTTCGCTGATATCACATCACATTGCTACTATATATATCATATTCATCATAACACCATCATCTAACTCCAAGAAAACTCCAGATCTATACTCTTCTTTAACTCTTTTCAAAACTCATCTAGTCCATCCCACAAGCTAATCATGGGTGGCCTATTCACTAATGGCTCCGTTTAACCTGGTAGCAGCTATTCCCCAGAACACATGAATATTCTTTCTAAACTCCTTCTTACTTTCCTCAGTACCTCGGTATTCACAATATATTGTAGCTCTCGAATCTATCCTTGTAAGTGTTGTTGCTCCATAAGACAGGTCTCAAATTGATGGTATAGAATAGGGTATAGGACAAACTGAAGAGATGCACTCATAACTGAGTGTCCGGTAGAACCAGAATCAACAGATGGGGGTTCTTGAATGGATGATCTCACATCAGGGGGTGGTAAAATAAGTAGAATAGCTTGAAGAGGGTGCAGCTGTTATAACAGGAGGTAATACAGTTAATACTGGTGGAAGAACAAAGTGCAAGTCAAATCTAGGTGAAAATGACAATCCTCGAACAGAAGGCTCTAAATGATCATATGATACAAGGAAAATAGGATCTGCCATTGTCGTTATCTGGAAATCACATTGCAGGATAAGAATCTCGAATCGCAACACGAATCGTAATGAAAACTTACTATATAGTCGCACTCAATCTTACGATGTCCTATATTTCTATTTCATATTCCTAATCCTAACCCTCTACCCAATCCTGACAATCTAGGCTTGTTTCAGTGACTTATAACCTGTAGCTCTGATACCAACCTGTGGCGCCCTCCAATCCCGGGTCAGAAGTTTGGGGTCCACAACACACACACAATATATAAACCTGTATATGAAATATTACTCCCAATCACCATGCTTTACACAATCACGGATCGCAACAGGTTAAGTATGAAAATAAGCCACAACCTTAACTTTTATTACATCACACCAAATCCCAACTAGTTTAACTTACACTCGGTGATGAAATTTATTCTTACAAGTTTGTACAACTCAACTATAATATAGAGCTTCTGCTGGCTTGATTCAACTCGTCCTGGAATCCTAGCTCGCACATTGCACTGAGAAACCTTGCTATCAATCATTTCTTTTTTAACCATATAATACATAAACAGATTCGCAAGAGTGAGCTAACTAGCTCAGCAAGTAATAATAATAATAACCGAGGTTAAACAATGATCAAACGAGATGATTTAGAGGAATCAAGTTTCTTGTTAAACATTCATTTGAATTGGATATTCATTTTAAATTTTAAAACCAAGGTTAGGCTGCTAATCAGTCACGCACTAACCCCGAGCAAGGCACACAGTTCTGCTCTATAAACTGGATCCAAGGTACACATTGGCCTAATTCGACCACGAATCTGGTCTGACCACAAATCTGGTCCACATAAAGGAAACTATCCAATTCTAAAATAGTTCAGTATGATAAACAATATAACTCAATAAAACAAGATCATAATCAATAATGATAAAACATTTGAATAAAAGCGTAATGCAATTCATAAGTATCATAAGGGTATATCAAGGTATGTATGAGGAATGGCTTACATTCTATAGGAGAATCATGTATTAAATGAACAATGATTTCACAAGGTTTAGTCCTAGGATGTTATAAGGTATGATTGAGTAAAAGTTTCTGTATGTTCAAGCAATTCTGTTCTAGTATTTGGTGTATGGTGGTTATGTATTTGTGGAGTAGTATCGTATTTATGTGGTTTAGTATCTAGTAAATCAACAATGGATGGTTTACAAAGAATAAGTATTATAACTCAAAGATCAAGTGATGTGATCAAGGTTCAATGCTAAATGATTCAAAGATCTTACAATGTAAAGCATAACTTATTTTGAATACTAACAGTATGTCACGAGAGAGTTTAGAAATATTTACAATATATCTCGAGAAAGGTTCAGAAGTACTTGCCTTATCACAATGATTCCAACTTCACTTGTAATTGTCTAATGATTCTATTCAACAACCACTTGGCTACTTTTCTATGCCTCGCTTCTATTGACTGATCACTTGCTTTATTTTCTACACATCGATTCCATTTTCTGATCACCTGCTTCCTTTTTCTACGCCTCGCTTACTCTGCTAGGCATCATAAGTATCTATCAATATTCATCTCACATTATCTAATCATCAAATAGACGTCATAAGGTTTTATCTACCCTTCGTTTCACCCAAATCTGATTTACGGATTGAAATTTATGTTTGAAACAATCAAACGATACACATATACGCATATAACACATCAATTAGATCACATATAGCACATATCATGTAAGATATTCGATGAAAATACTTTTCCAAACAAGATTTGATGTCAAAATACGGGTTTTATCAATATCATCTCACACGGCTCGCCCCCAATAGGGCGTGCCTTTGGAGCACCACTTTATCTCTATTCAGAATTTCAAATTGTTGCAATAATTAGAGAGGGCGCGTCCTTTGGATTCCTAACGGTTCGAAACGTCTCCCCTTATTTCTCGGGAATCGTGACCGGCGTGATTGATGGGACTGACAGCTGTCCTACATCATCTTTATCTATAAATACAGGTATTCATCCATTTTTTACTTTTTACTTTCCATCTTCTTTTTCACTTCACTTTCTCTTTCCAAAAGACAACTTTGGCGGCAATTAAGAACTTTATTTCTCCCGGAATTAGTCGATCCTCCGTCATTTTCAAGTTCCTTTCCGGTCAGTTTTCTCATCAATTAAAAAGGTACAAAAAATGTTTCTCCTTTTCGAGTTTTATTAAGTAGATTATGGTGCATGTCATAGTGGCTGTTCATATTTTTTTTATTTTATGTGTTCTTCAATCAACCGTTGTGAGTATATATATGTATAGCCCATATATGTTAACCCATATCCAAATTTTGAAGATCTTAAATTCAAATTTATGTTTTTATAATTTCAACCGTTATTTCAGAATAAATTACGCCCAATTTAAGCTTATGACGCGTCTACTCACTTTTATTAGCAACGATCTCAGTATTTTGCACAATCTATTTGGGCGCTCCATCTCATTTTGGATATCACCTCGTAGATGACCATCCCCTGCGATTTTAAACTAAGATGCGCCTTCCTTTGTTAAGGAGCACCCTAACCTTTCTTTAATATCAGTATGGTAATATGAATAGTGTCTTTTCTCAGGACGCGCCTTCTCCCTTAGTTATTCTTGCAGTTCTTATTTATTTTTTCCTTTTGGACGCACCCTCAACAGCTTTTTCCTTTTATTTTTACAACTGGAAGATGAGGACACGCCCTCTCCTTTCCATCCGTGTAAGGACTTTTACACCAAACTAGGGATCTATTCTCCCCCAACTATTTCCTTCAAGTCAGAACTTCTAGATGTTCATAGGACCTCTGAATTTTTAGAACAAGAGGCGCGCCTCATTCACGATTCCAAAAAAGACAATTTTATGGCGGACTCACCAAGTGACTCCCTAGATAACCTTCCTTTGGCTCAAAGAAAAGGAAAACAAAAGTTAATTCGAAAGGAAAGGTCACCAGCCCCTGTAGACACCGACCTGGACGACTGGTTGGAAGAACTTAATGGCGACAGGTATAGGAGTGTTGAGATAGGGGTTAACGTAGACGAAGACCTGTCCAAAGTGTCATACAAGTCAATTTCACCAAGCTTATCTCCACCACAACCACATGGCGCGCCTACCTCCTCTATCTCTGAAGGTGCGCCTGTTAGGCACAGAGCATGCGCTAATAATTCACGCATGTATACGCGTTCGCAAGTAATATAGAATAATTTCTAGTTCGTTCCCAGAGACTCGGACTAATTATATTTAATTAACACTTACTCACCAATGTATGATTACTTCTCAATGTCAAGAGAATAACACTTAAGGTTGATTAACTAATTATTAACTACGATTAACTACAATATTAAAACACTTAAATAACACTTGAATTAACAATATTAAACACATATGAGATCATAACTTCATTACTACTTCCTTCAATAGTCATTGTTATTACCCTTAGCATGTAAAATTGATGATATTAACCGAACAACATGAAACAGATAAAAGCCAACTTTCGTTCCACAAATACCATTCTACCAAGCATCCACAATTAAGATAGAAGTTGAATAGGCATCAATTATGTTGAGACCCTATATATCTACAGAATTTGACAACATAACAATTTAAGCGCAAGTTATTCATTATGATTACACAGGGCAAGTGAAACGGTTAGAGTTACCCACTAATCATGCATACAAATACATGAACCTTTGTTAGCATGGCAAGTTCTAAATCTCAAGATTCACTTTCGCTTCACAAGAGATTTATAGGTTATCTTATATGTCCGCGATGCACATAAGACGAATAAGCACAACCTATACTAGATATCATACAATCATCATATACCAATGTATTAAATAATTAACTAAAGAAATCCATAGTAAATCCGCTACGACCCCATGATCACGATTAGCCCATGATAGAACTCATCGTCACCATGGGTTCATATGAAAACATGATAATAACACGACAATATAAACTAATAAAATAATTATTAAAACCAGAGTATGTCACAAGAGTATTAAGGTTCAAAGTAAAGAAAAATAGCATCCACTATTACAACGAATAAAAGAATCACAAGATAACGTATGCTTCATCTTCTTCATTGCGGTGTGCTAAATCGGTCTTCTTATTCTTCTCTTCTTGCTCCTTGCTTGATCGATACTTGATCCTTGTTGCTTGTTATTATGAAACATCTCTCAAGTAGGTTTATATAAGAGTCCACAAGAAACAGCACCGTCAGAAGCCCAGTAGAATACGAATTAAAAATCCAGAATTAATTTTCTCGACCCCAGGCGGCCGCCCCGGATTCCAAGTGGGCGCCTGCACCTCCAGGCGGTCATCCCAGATCCCAGGCGGGCGCCTGGACAGCTTCTGGAAAAATAACCTTTTTTCTCCTAATTTTGCTGATTTCTTCGCACAACTCCCCGCAACTGATTCCAAGTACTTTCCTAGGCTTATTATGATGAAATCGCCCTAAATTCGCAAGTTATACCCTGAAATGCAAAGACACTAGAAAAATGCATCAAATACACAAAATACTTGATTTTAAGACATCAATTCAAGCCATTATAAGACGTTCTAGGTGGTATAAAATGCCACTTATCACACCCCCAAACTTAAATCGATGTTTATCCTCAAGCATCACAGACTCAAAAACAAAATAAAAACATGCATGAATGCAAACTACATGAAATACGGCGATCCCCATCGCAATGACTAAACCAACCAATACATAACATCTCAACAAATACAATTAGGCGAATAAAGATCAATCAAATCACGCAAGCTAACATACAACTAGAAACGTGGTTTGTGCGAATGCTTAACAAATATGCTTCAAAACTAGATCAATTATCATAACTCAATAATCCTCAAGGCAATCACAAGATTATACTAAAAATATGTTGTAGACACAAAATGACTTATAAAACTTTAAGATCACTGGAGCTTATTACGGAATCATGCTTTTATTTAACACAATAACAAATGCCTATTTGATCGTGCAATGAGTGAGGTCCACAAAAGACTTATGCAATGGCATCCATTTAACGAGCGTTAGGTTAGCAGATCCCAGACTATAAAAGCCTTAGGTCACTAAGCACAAATTCCCCTAAGAACTTAATAACTCGAATACCAAAGAGCTCACTCGTGATCAATTATGCATTAACCCATATTTTTTCTCTTTTTTTTAATTTTTATTTTTTTTTATTTTTTTCTCTTCTTCTTTTTTTCAATTTCTGAGCAAGTGCGTTTCGCTCCATCTTGCTCAACCCTAGACTACTCGCATATAATACGAGCCGGTGACTAGCCATTTGACGCCTAGCCACGACTAGCAATGAATTCCAATTTTTACTCCAATTTTATCTTTTTATGCCTTTTATGATTAAGTGCCTATCATACATTCTAAGCATAATTAATAAATTAACCTCAAAAACCATCAAACCATGACAACAATCTAGCCTTAAGCTTACTCTAAGACTTAGTGAAATTATAAGTATTTCTAGCATGCATGTCAACCTAACAAGATTCAACATCCCTCTAACGCTATCACTACACTTGCATCAATATCACATATCAATTGGTAATGCAACACAAAAGGGATCATGGTATATGCATGAGCTACATGACATAATAAATAAAGCTATAAAAAAATTATATGGCAAAAATATACAACTATATGAACTAAACTATTATGAATATGCAACTGCATGACACATACACAAATATGTCCCTTAACTACCACCCCTAAACTTAAAATCTTCACTGTCCCCAATGAAGGTAATAGAAAGGAACACAGGGTATACCTACTCAGAGAAATCATCATCATCATCACCCTCAGAGGGTGGAGTGTCAGGAGGCAGATAAGTAGAGTCCTCACTAAAAACGGGACACTGGATGTCAGCTCTAAGGCCTTTGAAAGCAGTCCCAAGTGCTAGGGTGAGCTCTTGAGCAAACCTACTCTGCGACTTGTACATCGCATCCATCCTCCTGGATAGCCTCCTGTACTGGACATCAGCTATACCTGAACCATCACCTCCCTGGGCTCTAGAAGAACCTGCCTCGCCATAAGCCTGACTGGGCCTAGCCATCATAGCACCAGCTGCTGGACGTCCTCCTGGAAGACGATATCCCAAACCATGCTCCTCGGGCTCTCCACCCGTCCACTCCTGCATTGCATTCAGCGTCGATGAAACAATAGGAGCGGCAGGCATCTGCAGCTGTTCATAAGAAGGCCAGTGGACTCCAACTGCCTTGTACAGCTTCGTGACAACAGAGGCATAAGGGATGTTGTTATGTGTCCTCCCCCTCAAAAATTTCAAAATCCCTTGGTAGATGAACTCACCAAGGTCTACATAATACTCTTCATTCAAAATTCCCCACAACAACCTGGCTCTCTCAACTGTAACCTCATGTGCATGCGAAGAAGGCAAAATATTAGCACAAATAAAGGCATTCCATGCACGGGCATACTTGTTCATCACAACATCCGGAAAAGAACGATACTCATTAGATCCCGTCTTAAACTTCCACACCGTGCCCGACTGACAGAGAGTAGCAATAATCAAATCCGATTCAAAATCCTCGGGAGTCTTCTCGTTCCAATTCTCCTCCTGGGCTTCCTTTGTCGCTGCCCAATAACACGGCGAATCACCTCGGGCTGATAATGAACCATAAGCCCCCTAACAATAGAATACCCATTCTTGTCGGCCTTGGCGTTCACATAGAACTCGTGAACCACACTCATCGGGACCGCCTCAGGCGACTCACAAAAAGCAATCCACCCTTTCTCCTTCAAAATCGGCTTAGTCCGAATCCTAGCATACTCCTCCTCAGCAGCCCTATCCACCAATCGGGGCCTCACAGCAGTACCCCTAGAAGAATCAGCAGTAGGAATGGTGCTGCTACTATCAATAGTAAAAGATCTCTTTGGCGCCAATGAAACTGAGAATAAGTGTTTGAGAGTTGTGTTTTATGTGTAGGAGAGAGTTTGTAAGTTGAAAGTATATGGGAGTGTATATGGAGAGGTTGTGTGTATATATAGGGTAGGATTTAGGTTTAGAAATTGATTAGGAGTGGGGTTTGTGGCTTGTTTGTAGGAGGAAATTCATGGGTTAATGGGGTTATGGATGTGGTATTTTGTTTTTGTGTTTTTTCTATTTTTTTATATAAGGCTGAATTTTTTTTTAAACAGTCGGGCTCTAGGCGGTTGCCCGGGATTAGCAGGCGGGCGCCTCAGTTCCCAAGCGGCCGCCCGGACTAGCAGACGGGCGCCCGGGAGGTTTCTGTAAAAAATTTTCCTGCCTTTTTCTTTTCTGATTTTTTTTGTTTTTTTTTCGATATACTAACTTCTAAAGGTTCATATAGTCTCAAATCTTGGGTTACCTCCCAAGAAGCGCTTCTTTTACGTCATTAGCTTGACGTAGAGTAGTGCGATAAAGTTGACAATAAAACGGCACTAACCACTTCCCAGTTTTCCGTATCGCCATAATAGTGCTTTAGTCTCTGACCATTAATCTTGAATGCTTGGCCCAGATCGTTCTCAAAAATTTTCACCGCTCCGTGTGGAAACACGGTTTTGACGATAAATGGTCCAGATCACCTTGATTTCAACTTTCCAGGAAAAAGTCGGAGACGAGAGTTGAATAAAAGAACATGTTGCCCCGGCACAAATAACTTAGGAGATAACTTCCTGTCGTGCCACCTTTTCACTTTTTCCTTGTACATTTTGTTTTTTTCATACGCTTGCATTCGAAATTCATCAAGTTCATTTAACTGAAGCATTCGCTTCTTCCCAGCTGTATCTAGATCAACGTTTAACTTTTTCAATGCCCAATAAGCCTTATGATCAAGCTCCGCAGGTAAATGACATCCCTTACCATAGACAAGTTGAAATGGGGACATCCCAAGTGGAGTCTTGTATGCTGTCCTATAAGCCCAAACAACTTCATCGAGCTTCAAAGACCAATATTTCCTTGACGGATAAACAACTTTCTCTAGAATGCACTTGATCTCTCTATTAGACACTTCAGCTTGACCATTAGTTTGCGGATGATAGGCAGTAGCAATACGATGATTCACATTGTAGTGTTGCATCATAGAAGTAAACTTACGATTGCAGAAATGCGATCCCTCATCACTTATGATAACTCGTGCAATTTCAAACCTTGTGAATATCTGCTTATGAAGAAAACTCAACACTACCTTTGCATCATTTGTCGGTAGAGCCTTGACTTCTACCCATTTCGAGACATAATCGACTGCCAGCAAGATGTACTGATTATTGCAGGACGAGATGAAATGGTCCCATGAAATCGATTCCCCAAACATCGAAGACCTCAACTTACAGGATCACATTTAAAGGCATCTCATCCTTTCTAGTAAGATTCCCCACTCTTTGGCAACGATCATACCTTAAAATGAACTGATGTGCATCCTTAAACAATGTAGGCCAGAAAAACCTGCTTGAATACGAGCTGCTGTCTTTTCACCACCATAATGTCCACCATAAACTGTGGAATGACAGTCTCATAATATCCCCTCCGTCTCACAGAATGGGATACATCTCCTGATGATCTGGTCAGCTCCTTGTCTAAATAAATATGGTTCATCCCACATGTACCACTTCACCTCATTCAGAAACTTCTTCTTTTGAGCCGCATTCATAGTAGGAGGCATTATATTGCTGACAAGATAGTTCACAATGACTGTGAACCATGGCTCTTCCTCCTGAACTGCGAACAACAGCTCATCCGGAAAAGATTCCTTGATCAATGTCTTATCATGTGAAGTAGATACGGGATTCTCCAATCTAGAGAGATGGTCAGCTACTTGATTTTCAGTGCCTTTTCGAACCATGATCTCTAACTCAAATTCCTGTAGCAAGAGCACCCAACGAATAAGTCTAGGCTTCGGATCCTTCTTTGAGACTAGATAACGGATGACAGCGTGATCAGTGAATACTATCACCTTTGTCCCAAGTAGATAAGATCAAAAAATTTCGAAACCAAAAACTATAGCCAAGAGCTCCTTCTCAATAGTGGTGTAGTTTATTTAAGCTCAATTAAGCATCTTACTAGCACAGTAGACCATATGAAAGAGATTATTCTTGTGCTGCCCAAGAACTGCGCCCACCGCATAATCACTTGCATCACACATCATCTCAAAAGGTTATGTCCAATCAGGTGCCGTAATAACTGGTCCAGTTATTAAACTCTTCTTGAGAGTCTCGAATGCTGCCAAGCATTCGTCATCAAATTTGAAAGGCACATCTTTCTCGAGAAAATTGCACAAAGGCTTAGATATCTTAAAGAAGTCCTTGATGAATCGCCGATAAAAACCCGCATGACCAAGAAAACTACGGATTCCTTTCACAGAAATAGAAGGAGGAAGATTTTCAATGACTCCCACCTTGGATTTATCCACCTCAAGACCTTTACTAGAGAGTTTATGCCCAAGAATGATGCCTTGTTGCACCATGAAGTGACATTTTTCCCAATTGAGCACCAAATTAGTTTCCACACACCTTTTGAGCACCGAGCGGAGATTATTCAAACATTCATGAAAGGAATGTCTAAAGACGGAGAAGTCTTCCATGAACACTTTGACATTATTTCCAATCATATCAGAGAATATTGCCATCATGCATCTTTAAAAAGTGGCAGGTGCACCACATAAGCCAGCAGAAACTCTGTGAAAAGCAAACATGCAAAATGGACAAGTGAAAGTAGTCTTTTCTTGATCTTCTGGTGCAATACAAATCTGATTGTAACCCGAATAACCATCCAGAAGACAATAATACTCATGACCAGCCAACCTGTCAAGCATCTAATCAATAAATAGAAGAGGGAAGTGATCCTTCCTTGTGGCTTTATTCAACTTTTTGTAGTCCTTGCATACCATCCATCCTGTGACTGTTCGAGTGGGGATAGCTCGTTCTTCTCATTTGCTACCACAGTAATCCTCCTTTCTTAGGTACACATTGCACTGGGCTCACCCAAGAACTGTCAGAAATAGGATATATGATTCCTGCATCCAGTCACTTCATAATTTCTTTCTTCACCACTTCTTTCATGGTAGGATTTATTCTTCTTTGTTGCTCAACAGTCGGCTTGCTACCTTCCTCTAGCAGAATTTTATGCATGCAATACGAAGGGCTGATCCCTTTTATGTCTGCTATAGTCCAATTTGAATTCTCTCAAGATCCTCAAGAGCTTGTCCTCATCACTACCTGAAAGGTCAGATGCAATAATAATAGGCAAAGTAGATGCACACCTAAAAAAGTATACCTCAAGTGTCCGGGCAATGGTTTAAGCTCCAAAGTAGGCGCTTCCTCAATGGATGGTTTGAGCTTTCCCTCAGCATTCTTGAGATCAGTATTACCAAGAGATTCAAATGGCATGTCTAGCTTTCGCTTACAAGGAGAAGCATTTAGATATTGTAGTTTCTCATTACCTTCCTCATCTTCACTATCAAATTCCCCCAATAAGGCTTTTTCTAAGGCATCAGACCTTAGCACATGATCAAGTTCTGAAGTTACCGCAGAATCAATCAAATCCACCTTGAAGCACTCATCTTCTGTAGGGAATTTCATCGCATTGAATACATTGAATGTTACATCTGGATCTTGCACCCTCATAGTAAGTTCACCTTTTTGCACATCTATCAAGGTACGACCTGTAGCCAAGAAAGGTCTTCCCAAGATTATGGGAATCTTCTTATCTTCCTCGAAATTCAGAATGACAAAGTCTACAGGAAAGATGAGCTTATCCACCTTTACTAACACGTCCTCCACGATGCCTCGTGGGTATGTAATAGAACGATCAGCCAGTTGTAGAGACATATAGGTGGGCTTTGGATCAGGCAAATTCAGCTTTTTGAAGATAGACAATGGCATCAGATTGATGCTTGCTCCCAAATTGCAAAGGCACTTGTCAAATGACAACTTGCCAATGGTGCAAGGAATGGTGAAGCTACCTGGATCCTTAAGCTTTGGAGGTAATTTTTATTGTAGCACATCACTGCACTCTTCCATTAGAGCAACGGTATCAAGATCATCCAGTTTCACCTTCCTTGAAAGAATACCTTTCATGAATTTTGCATAACTAGGCATTTTCTCCAGAGCCTCAGCGAAAGGTATGTTGATGTGAAGTTTCTTAAACACCTCCAGAAACTTGCCAAATTGCTTATCTAGCTTTTGTTTTTGTAATCGCTTAGGAAAAAGTGGTGGAGGATAGAGCTATTTCTCCCCTGTATTACTCTCAGGCAGAGTGTGTTCAACAGTAGTCTTCCTTGGTTCTGCCTCTTTCTCCTTTTGCTTCTCTTCTCCATCTTCAACTTCAGCTTCTCCATCTTTTGCTTTTTCAGCTTCAGCAACTTTTCCAGACCTTAAGGTAATAGCTTTGACTTGATCTTTAGCTTCCTTCCCGGGCACTTCAGTATTGCTGGGAAGTGTGCCAGGTTGACGATTGAGCACGGTATTGGCTATTTGACCAATTTGATTGTCCAAGGTCTTGATAGAAATAACCTAACTTTTGTACAACAGCTTTAGCTCCTCAAAATTAGCACTAGAAGGTGGAGCACCACCTCCTTGTTGAGGATATGATTGCCTTTGAGCATATTGCTGAGGTTGCTGGAATCCAGGTGGATTAAACTGTTTACTTACAGCTTGCTGATATGATTGCTGAACCGCATTCTGAGTACTGCTCCAGCTGAAATTGGGATGATTTCTGTTATTAGGATGATAAGTAGCTTAAACAGGCTGCTGCAGTCACTGATAATTGTTCACATACTGAACAGATTCATTAACAAGAGAACACTGATCCATAGCATGAGAGCCTGTACAAAGCTCACAGACAATAGCTATCTGATTGACTCCATAGTTGGCTAAAGAATCGACCTTCATAGACAGCGCTTGGAGCTGCGCTGCAATAGCTGTAGCTGCATCAACTTCCAGAATGCCTGCTACCTTCCCAGGAATCATCCTTTGAGTTGGGTTTTGATGCTCGTTTGCAGCCATTGTTTCAATAAGATTATAGGCCTCAGTATAGATTTTGGCCCACAAGGCGCCTCCAGCTGCTGCATCGAGCATGGGCTGAAATTGGGCCCCCAAACTATTATAGAACCCAATGATCACCATCCAGTCAGGCATACCATGATGTGGACACTTTCTCAATATCTCCTTATAGCACTCCCAAGCTTCGCACATAGATTTTGTTGGTTGCTGCGCAAACTGAGTAAGAGCACTCCTCATTGCTGCAGTCTTGGCCATTGGATAGAACTTCACCAGAAACTTTTGTGCAAGATCTTCCCAAGTAGTGATGGACCCAGCTGGTAAAGAATGTAACTAGTCCTTAGCTTTATCCCTCAGAGAGAATGGGAAAAGCCTCAGCTTGATAGCCTCATCAGTAACACCATTATATTTGAAAGTACTACAGATCTCGACAAAATTCCTGATATGCATGTTGGGGTCTTCAGTCGTAGCACCTCCGAAAGAATCAGAATCTGCACCATCTGAATAGTGCCCGGCTTGATTTCAAAAGTATTAGCCTGAATAGCCGGATGAATGATGCTTGACTGAATATCATCAATTTTAGGCCGAGAAAAGTCCATAAGAGCTGGATCTGCTGGAACTATACGATCACCCATGATTACCGGTTCTTTCTTTTTACTCTCTTTATCCGAATCTTCAAAATCTATCTTCTCCGGAATATCAAGAACTGAGTCTATCTCCTCAGCCGTATCTAGAGTCCTCTTGCGAGTTCGAGAACGTGTTTGCATAAACGCTCGCTAGAGTACCTGAAACACAACCGGAAACAATAAGTAACAAGTTTTAATCAATGAGTCCTAATGACCACAGATGGCAAGTACATAAACTAAACAAATTAACACCGAAGTCCCCCGGAGCGGCGCCAAAAACTTGTTACATACAAAGCATGCGCTAATAATTTACGCAAGTATACGCGTTCGCAAGTAATATAGAATAATTTCTAGTTCGTTCCCACAGAGACTCGGACTAATTATATTTAATTAACACTTACTCACCAATATATGATTACTTCTCAATGTCAAGACAATAACACTTAAGGTTGATTAACTAATTATTAACTACAATTAACTACAAGATTAAAACACTTAAATAACACTTGAATTAACAATATTAAACACACATGAGATCATAACTTCATTACTACTTCCTTCAATAGTCATTGTTATTACCCTTAGCATGTAACGGTGATGATATTAACCGAACAACACGAAACTAATAAAAGGCATCAGTTATGTTGAGACCCTATATGTCTACAGAATTTGGCAATATAATGATTTAAGGGCAAGTTATTCATTATGATTACACAGGGCAAGTGAAACGGTTAGAGTTACCCACTAATCATGCATACAAATATATGAACCTATGCTAGCATGGCAGGTTCTAAATCTCAAGACTCATTTTCGCTTCACAAGAGATTAACAGGCTATCTTATATGTTCGCGACACACATAAGACGAATAAGCACAACCTATACTAGATATCATACAATCATCACATACCAAGGTATTAAACAATTAACTAAAGAAATCCATAGTAAATCCGCTACGACCCCATGGTCACGATTAGCCCATGATAGAACTCATCGTCACCATGGGTTCATATGAAAACATGATAATAACACGACAATATAAACTTATAAAATACTTATTAAAACCAGAGTACGTCACAAGAGTATTAAGGTTCAAAGTAAAGAAAACTAGCATCCACAGTTACAATGAATAAAAGAATCACAAGATAACGTATGCTTTCTCTTCTTCGTTATGGTGTGCTAAATCGGTCTTCTTATTCTTCTCTCCTTGCTCCTTGCTTGATTGATACTAGATCCTTGTTGCTTGTTTTCGTGAAACATCTCTGAAGTAGGTTTATATAAGAGTCCACAAGAAACAGCACCGTCAGAAGCCCAGTAGAATATGAATTAAAAATCCCGAATTAATTTTCTCGACCCCAGGCGGATGCCCCAGATTCCAAGCGAGCGCCTGCACCTCCAGGCGATCACCCCAGATCCCAGGCGGGCGTCTGGACAGCTTCTGGAAAAATAACCTTTTTTCTCCGGATTTTGCTCATTTCTTTGCACAACTCCCTGCAACTGATTCCAAGTACTTTCCTAGGCTTATTATGATGAAATCTCCCTAAATTCGCAAGTTATACCCTGAAATGCAAAGACACTAAAAAATGCATCAAATACACAAAATACTTGATTTCAAGACATCAATTCAAGCCATTATAAGACGTTCTAAGTGGTATAAAATGCCTTTTATCAGCGCCTGAAGATAATTCCCCACCTCTTCGTGATGAGATAAAATTTTTTTGATGAAGACACTCTCCAATTCTCCGATTCTCTTGCACCTTCTCCTGTCCCCTTTGAGTATTGGGAAATTTCTGATCATGAGGTAGACTTCGATTGGATTAAGTATGAGGTGTGTTCTGAAGCTGTGAAAAAGCGATTTAGAAAATAGTAGGGAAAATTATTCTGCATGGGACTTTCATCTAACTGCTCAGATGAACTACTCGAATGGTTGATGAATTTCTACAACATGAAGGGTATATGGGTGCGCCCTCTCAGTATGATGCATCCCCACATCTTCAACTATGGTAAGAACTTCAGAATCCCTAGAATGGTGACAAGCCCAAAGCTGGTATATTTAGGTGTGGGGGCGCCTCTCCATCCCTACTTAAAGGATGTGATTTAGTTATATGATTTGGAACCCCTCCAATTATCCCCCAACACTTACAAACTTGTTCTAGCACTGTACATCATGTACATGGATCTAGGATTCCCTGGACTTTCCATGGAAGAAGTTAGTCATTTCTTTAGCCTCAGAAAGTCTGATCACGGTTATTACTACCTAGTTGTGGATAAGCAGCATAATAAGAAGGGATTCTCATCAGGGAAAGTCAGTCATGAGAAGGGATGGAAAGAAAACTTCTTCTACTTATATGACGTCCCCAGAATTAGAATCCAGTTCAACACAGACCCAAGTAAAGGCGCGCCTTACTTATTTCTTTTTATTTTTAATTTTTCCTTATTCTCATGTTATTCATCCCTTCTGTACCAGACAAGCCTTGTGTGCGAGAGCTTGAGGGTGCGCCCAAAAAAAGGGCAGAAACCATACTTAAGATAGTTGCAGAGAAATGGAATATGAAGACGCTCGTTACAGAATCCAAACTAATGCGAGTTGGAATACTGTCTGATCGTGTCAGGACAAAATGTAGGTATACGGAGTTTAGGAAAGGTGTCCCCATCTCTCGGGTTGTAGAAGTTGACTGTTAGGACATTAACACGCGCTAATAATACACGCAAGTATACGCGTTTGTAAGTAGTATAAGATTTAGATCAAATTCGTTCCCACAGAGACTCTTTGGTTAATTTAAGAATATGCACCTATGCAATAATGATATGGTTATTATCCAATGCTAAGATAAATAACAAGTTGATATTGCTTATAACTAAGAATTAAACTAACAATTATAACTAAGAGAACAAGAACGGTTGAATTAATATATATGACAAACATGGGATCCTAACTTTATTAAATACTACATTCAATAGCCTTTTTGTTCCTAACCTTAGCATGTAATGTTGATGACACTAATCAGATAAGACAAACCTAGTAAACGCCAACTTTCATTGTACGAATACCCTACTACCAATCATCCACAAAAGAGATAGAAGTTGAATAGACACCAATTATGCTTAGTCCTTATATGTCTATAAGAATTAAAAACATAACGGTATAATGCGCAAGTTATCTATCGTGATTACATAGGGCAAGTAAGATGGTTATAGTTACCTACGAATCATGCATAACAATAACACATGAACCTATGCTAGCATGGCAAGTTCTAAACCTCTATACTCACTGTCGCTTCAATAGAGATTAACATGCTATCGTATATGTTAGCTACGCACATAAGACGAATAAGCACAACCAATACTAGGTTATCATACAATAACCACACACTAAGGTATTGAAACAAATTAACTATAGAAATCCATAAGTAAATCCACTAGAACCCCGTGATAACGATTAGGTCATAATCGAACTCATCATCACCATGGGTTCCAATGAAAGCATGATAATAAACAATATAAGAGTATTAGGGTTCAAAGACAAATCGAAAACAAGCATCCAAGTATCAACTATATTAAAGAAAACAAATGTCTTCTTCGCCGTAGCCTTCTCGTTCTCTCTAGGTCTTCTTATTGCTCTCCCCTCGCTCCTTTGGTGTTAAAAATGTCTTTTTATTGATATATATAGGCTCCAGGATGACCAGGACTCTTAACATCTTCAATTTCAACTAAAATTAGGATTTTGGGCAAAAATTAGGGCGGGGCGGCCGTGCTGTTTTGGCAGAAAGTCAGGGCGGGCGCGCTAGTTTCTGGGGCGGCCGCGCCTGACTTCTGTACTTTTCTGCTGATTCTTTTTTTGGCCATATCTTGAGTTCTACTCGTCAGAATTAAGCGATTCAACTTCTCACGTGAAGCTAACGAGATTCTATACAACTTGAGAATGACTTAGGCTTCCAATTCTGATCTCATTTCAGCATATTTCCTTGAAAAGCACCTTTCTTCATTTGACTAATGCCTGAAATGCAATAACGCCAAAACACATCAAAAATACCAACAACTTGAGTCCAAAACACCAACTTAAGCTTGTAATGAAGCATTCTAAGTATATATATAATCCACTTATCACACCCCCAAACTTGAATCGATGCTTGTCCTCAAGTATAAACAGACTCAAAACTACAAAACAAACCTAATGCATGAATGCAACTACGTGAATGCAACTAAATGATAATGTAATCGATCCCCTCAGAATAACCATAACCAAATGAATAATCCAATGCCTCTAAGAATGCAATGACTCAAAACAGAGCTCGAATAAATCCCACAAACCATCTTACAAACCAGAAACGTGCGTGTGTGGTTGCTTAACAGATATACTCTCGACACTAGATCAATAATCATAACATATCTTTCATCAAAACAAATACATGTTTATAAACAGAATAGACGATAAACGCATAATGATTCACAACACCTCCTTTTTGCTAGAGTTATACAGGGATTCATACTATTATTGAACACATAACAAAGATGCTTATTTGATCGTGCAATGAATGAGTTTCCAAAAGACTTATACAATAATACCCATGTAGCGAACGTTAGGTTATCGGATCCCAGACTATAAAAGCCTTAGGTCACGAGGCACAAAGTCCCCTAAGAACTTTATAACTCAAGTATTAAAGAGCTCACTCTTGATCAATTATGCATAAACACATACATTTTGTTTCTTTTCGTTTTTCCCTTTTTTTCTTTTTTTTCAATAATTTCTGAATGAGTGCATTTCGCTCCATCTCATTCAACCCAAGACTACTCATAAAAATATGAGCCGGCTATTAGCCATTTGAGGACTAGCCTTATTCACAACTAGCAATGAAATCCAAGTTTTTCTATAGATAAAAAAATCAGTGTTTTTACGTCATTACCAGAATATCACAAATTCTAAATATAACCAAGTGATTAAATCAACAACAAACAAATATGATCATGATCTAGATCAAAAGCAACCCTATAAGACTTTGTGAAAATATTTGTTTCTGGCATGAAAATCAATTCATTAAGATTTAAACATCCCTCTATTCGACATCACTACACTCACATCAACATCAACCAATCAATCAGAAATAGCTCAACCTAAGGGATCATGTTATATACATGCAAATGCAACTACATGGACTCAAATAATAACACAAACAAAAATGTAAACAAATACGTCCTAAATGAGCAATCATGCAACACTACGAATGAAATACAACTATATGGAACATGAATCTATATGAACTATATGGACACACACAAACCGATCTTTACATTAACACCCCTAAACTTAAAATTTTTAATGTCCCCATTGAAGGTAATAATAAGGATTTCAGTCATACCTAGTCATCGAAAAGATCACCCTCCTCGGGTGAAGGATCAGGTAGCCAATTTACCTCGACACCAGTGACTCGGAAAATAGTGCCCAAAGCCTGTATCAAATCTGCAGTAAAATGATGGTGGATGTCATGCATGGCCTCAATATGCTGAATCAACCTTGTATACTGTGCATCACCAAGACCAAACCTATCAACTGTCTACGGTGCACGAGAAGAACCCTCTGTAAGCAGGGGAGGAACCGGCCGGTCACCCTTGATATTATCATAGATATAGTCCAACCCCTTGTCAGGAGGTGCACCTAAGAATGTATAACTCAAGTGATCTGGCAGTGGGTTGAGCTCAAGTGTGGAAGCTTCTTCAATAGATGGCTCGAGATGCTCTTGAGAAATTTTCATCTCTGCTAACCCAAGAAAATTGAATAGCATATCCAACTTCCTCTTCCATGGAGGTCCATTCAAAACCTGCAGTTGCTCTGCTCCTTGTTCATCGTCAATAACTGATTCCCCTATTAAGGATCTCTTTAAGGTATCTGGCTTTGGAAATTGCTCAGGATCCGAATTCATGACAGAGTCGACCCATTCTACTTTAAAGCACTCCTCTTTAGCCGTGGGTAACTTTATTTCCTTGAACACATTAAAAGTGACCTTCTGATCGTGAACCTTCATCGTAAACTCTCCTTTTTGCACATCAATCATAGTTAGGCCAGTAACTAAGAATGGTCTCCCCAAGATAATGGGAATCTTCTTATCTTCCTCAAAATCAAGAACTAAAAAATAAGCAGGAAAGATAAGTTTGTCCATCTTGATCAAGACATCCTTCACAATGCATTGTGGATATATAATAGAATGATTGACCAACTGCAAGGACATATATGTAGGCTTTGGATCAGGTAAACCCAACTCCTTGAAGATAGACAAAGGCATCAGATTGATGCTAGCTGCAAAATCACATAAACATTTGTCAAATGACAAGTTTCCGATGGTGCAAGGAATAGTGACGCTTCCAGGATCTTTAAGCTTTAGAGGCAACTTCTGTTGCAGCACAACACTGCATTCCTTCGCAAGAGCAATGATCTCTAAGTCATCGAGCTCCACTTTCCAAGAGAGAATACCTTTCATAAACTTCACATAACTAGGCATCTGTTCAAGAGCTTCAGCGAAAGGTATGTTGATGTGAAGTTTCTTGAAACCTTCCAAAAACTTAGCAAATTGCTTATCCAACTTCTGCTTTTGAAACCTTTTAGGAAAAGGAGGTGGAGGATAGAACTATTTTTCCCCTGTATTACCCTCAAGAGGAGTGTTGACAATAACTTTCTTCCTTGTTTCCACCTCAGCATCCTTCCGCACCACTATTTCAGCTACAATCTCTTCTGGAATTGGTAAGGATGCAAACACACCTGCATTCTGGACAGAATTTTCAGAATCTTCATCTTGCTGAATTTGGGGGCTCGCGACCTTTCCAGACCTCAATATGATTACGTTTACCTGTTCTTCAACTTCCCACTTTCCTGGATTGGCTTCTGTATCACTAGGGAGTGTACCAGGTTGTCGATTCAACAAAGCATTGGTAATCTACCCAATTTGATTCTCTAGAGTCTTGATAGACTCAGCCTGGCTTTTGCATATAAGAGCCTGATTTTTGCACATAAGCCTCAACTCATCCAATTCAGATTTTTCATTAGCAGATTTACCGACACTTCCATGTGGGTAGTGTTGAAGTTGGAGTTGTTGTATAGGTGCATACTGTTGCTGAAAACCAGGAGGATTGAATTGATTGGATTCAAACTACTGATAAGGCTGTTGTACCGCATTCTGATTGTTGCTCGAGCTGAAGTTAGGATGATTCCAGTTATCGAGATGCTAAGTGTTTGAAACTGGTTGCTGCGATCTCTGAAAGTTACTCACAAACTGAGTCGATTCACTAGATATAGCACATTGCTCCGTTGCATGCGAACCTGCACAAAGCTCACAAACACTTGTCCTCTGATGAACTCCAAAGTTAGCCAGCGAATCGATCTTCATAGACAACGCCTTTAGTTGAGCAATGATAGCCGTAGCTGTATCCACTTCAAGAATTCCTTCTACCTTTCTATGTAGCAATCTCTGGGTTAGATACTGATATTTATTAGCATCCATCAGTTCAATTAGATCATAAGCTTCATCGTAGCTCTTAGCCCATAAGGCTCCACCTGATGCTGCATCGAGCATGGGTCTGGATTGTGCTCCCAAACCATTATAAAAAAAATTGATGATCATCCAATCAGGCATTCCATGATGAGGACACTTCCTAAGCATCTCTTTAAAGTGCTCCCAGGCTTGATATAAAGATTATCTTGATTGTTGCGCAAATTGAGTAAGAGCATTCATGATTGCAGCTGTCTTTGACATAGGGAAGAATTTAATGAGAAAATTTTGAGCAAGATCTTCCCAAGTAGTATCAAACGAGCTGGTAGAGAGTGTAACCAGCTCTTAGCCTTGTCCCTCAGAGAGAATGGGAATAGTCTCAGCTTCACAGCATCTTCAGAAACACTGTTGAACTTGAAGGTGTCGCAGATCTCAATGAAATCCCTAATGTGCATATTGGGATCTTTCGTTGGAGAACTCCCAAACTGGATTGAATTCTATACCCATTGAATCGTGCTAGACCTTATTCCAAAAGTATTAGCTGAGATGGATGGTTTGACAATGCTAGACTGAATGTCATTGATTGTAATAACCCCAATTTTTTTGGAAAATTTTGAAACCCTTATGAATAGTGTTTTTGCTGAATGAGAAAACTTTTCATGCCACACTATGTAGGGGTTCTGTTATTGATCTTATGGGATATTATTAGTACTCTATGAAGTATATAAGTGTATGTAAAGATCGTCAGAATCCGATTCCGAACACTTTGGTTTTTCCCGGAAATCCACAAAATACGGAGAGAATTGAGTATAAGGTAACAAAATAAAAAGGATTTAAATTAAAGGATTATAATAGAGGATCAAAAAGGAATATAATGTATTGAGAAAGGTTAAGGGAACCTAAGTAATAAGATCCCGGGTATGATCCTTCAAACGATAAACGAGAACGAAAGTTAAGCGAACCGTATAGCAGATCAGCGGTCATTAGGCAAACGATTAGGGAGTTAATCAAAGGGATTAAGGGGAGTGATGTCATCCAACCAATAGAAAGGAGACAAGGAAGGGAGGATGACATCATAGGGGTGACATAAGCATGACATGGAAGGAAGGAGGTGTGGTTGATTTAGGACCACGCAAATGCAAGGACAAGGTGGTAATTTGCTAAATGGAAAACAAAAACAAGCCAACCAACTAGCAATTCATTTCATCAAAATCAAAAAATCAACCAAGGCTTTGTTCTTCATTTCTTGCTCTCGGCTTTTTGCCATTTTTCAAAGCAAAAATTTTCAAAAATCAAGATCAAAGCATCCTTAATTGGTAAGAAAATTCCCTAACCATCCTTATGCTTAGTAATGGCTATATCATAAGTTTAAGCCACAAATTCTTTCTCTAGCTTCTTGATTTAATCATTGGAGAAGACAATGAATAGTGTTTTCAAGTTTTAACTTGAGTTTTTTTTCTTGTTTTCTTGAAGATCCAAGCTTTCTTAAGACTACTCCAAGCTTATTAAGGCTTCCTAGCTTCACCCACCAATCCAAGGAAGGTATACCACTTTCAAACCCTAGGTTCATATATATTATAAAGTGATTTTGATGAGTAAGATGTTATGGTATCTTGTTGTTATGTTTAGAGTTGAGATTTGGAATGGTGGTGAAATGAAATGATAATTTAGTGGTTTTGATTTAAAGAAACTTAAAGCATGATTAAAGTTAGGTTAAGCATATGTATGATTGAGTAATATTGAATTGTTTGGGATTGTTATGATGTGGTAAGGATGGGTGTTTGATGTGTGTGGATTTGAGGATGGTTTGTGATGATTGTGGGTAGTTTTAAAAATGGGAAATCGCGTAAACATAGCCGTCGTAATGTCCGATTTTCTTTGGACTGTTTTTGTGCATAGCATTAAGACCCGAGAACCCCCTGCTAGATTGTGACCACTGCCATGTTTAGATAGCTCATGTTACGAGCTTCGTTTTGATATGTAGTTCGTTCGATTCCGATTTACGGTTTAGGAGAAACGACCGTTTCAAGTAACGGCGTTTCGCGAACGAAACTTTTTCCCTCGCCTTACTTTGAAATGTAGGTTAAAGACCAAAAAGGGTTAATTAATGCATGAAACATTTATGGTAAGTGTTTTAGGCAGTTGGTAAGTCACTCGCGAAGGAATCGCTTTAAAACTCGTAAAGGTTAAATTATTAAAAATGGTGGAGCCGAGGGTACCCGAGTGACTTAAGCGAATCGGTGAGCGTAAAACTAGCATTAGAGTCTAAGTTAGCTAAAGCATAGATTTACAAGTGATTTTGGTTTAATTCCAACTTACTTGTTGTTTATAGGTTATCAGACTCGTCCCGAGCCTTTCTCACCCCCAAGTCGCTCAGGCAAGTATTCTATCCGTTATACTGTTGTTGTGGTGATTATATATGTATATGCATTATCTTGTGATATTGCATGATTGTTGATAGCAAATTTTTGCGATATATTGTAGCATGTGATATGGTATATATGCATGCCTGTTTTATATTCTGGAATTATATATCTGTTGGTTATTTGATAATACCTATGCTAGAGGATAGTTGTATCTTGCATATACCCTTAAGTATAGGGACTCAAAGGTGAAAAATGTTTTCAAAAACCGGGATTCGAGGATCCCGAGTAGATTATATATATATATGAATATATATATATATATATTTATATATATATATATGGTTATATTTTTCCAAACTATTAATCGAATAAGGTTTATTCGATTACTTTAAACTTTATTATTTATTTGAATATTATTACGAATATTATTCGAAGGCGTATGACTCCTTTTATATTATTAATTGAATATTATTTTCCGAATATTATTCGAGGGCTTATGACTCAATTTATAATAATTATTGAATATATATGGATATTCATTTGAGGATGTATGACTCCTTTAATTTATTTAATGAATATTATTTATAATATTCATTCGAGGTATTATGACTCCGATTATTACTGAATTATATTCCTTATTTTATTAAAGAATAAGGTGTTAATAATCAAACTTATTTTCGATTATTCAACTAAAGATAATACTTTCATATAAGTATATCTTTGGTTATTTAATGTTTATTTCAAGTATAAGTTTTAATACTTTTACTTCAATTATTTTTATAAAGATTATTCTTTATGGGAATATTATTTAAAATAATAATATTCAGTCATTTTCTAAATATTCTGGGGACTGATTTACTTCATTAAATCAGCCTTACTCCGAACACTCTTTAAAGTGTTTTCGAGTCTTCAAAATGATTTTTAAAAAGTCAGAGCGGATCCCAAAACTCATTTTTATATTTAAGATCTTCCTTTTTAAGGGGATTTAAATACTCGCTCAAAACCTGGGGAATCCGGCTCTGTGGTGTATTTTACATTCGCAACGAGGTTGCAGATTTGGTAAATGAATTGATTACTTGCCCAACGTTCGGGAAGTAAGCCCATTTCATTGAGTCGGCATAAGCGACAGGCCGGGGTACGGTCTATTATTGTGTAAGTGGCTGGGTGACAGTCCATCAACGCGTGAGGGGCCGGGGTACGGTCGAGCGCGAGGTCCTAATGCGGCCAGGGTGATGACCGGTGAGGAATTCATCCATCTACTAGTAGTAAAGGTTACTTATTGGTATCTTTGCCTGATCAGCAGGATATCGGGTTTATGCCAAAATTCTTTTCCTTTCCAAAATTCATTGGATGTTTCGAACTCTGTTCATACTTCACATAACAGAGGTTCCAGGAAATGTTTAAAGGGATATATATATGTGGTTATATATATCGGGACTAAATAAAGTATCTCGTAACTTTTTCATTCAATAATCTTTCAAAGATTGAATCTATTCAAGTCTTAACTTGTGATCTCATCTATGAGATGTTTTCTTAAAACTTATAATACTTTGAACAGTGGTAGTTCAAGTAGCTTTATATGATATAAGTGTGGTGAAGTATTGGTAACTTCATTCCTTGTTTTTACTTATATCTAGCAAGTAATTATCTTGCATATGATAGAGATGCTATCAAGTATCCATTTAGATACTTATATTATTGATATCACGGTATATATTATCTTGCGAGCTGTAAGGCTCACTCTTGCTTTATTTCTTCATCACACAACAACAGTTAGGAGAGATGGCCAGACTCCGGCAGACCCAGCGCAAGCGCGTGGGAAGCGTCCCGCGTCTTCCTGATGATGTTGTAGCTGCTATAGCTGCAGAGGTAGATCCATTGTAGTTCAGCCCAGTTACTTTTGAGAACCAATTATGTATAATTATAACATGTGGCAGATAATGGCAAGTAACTGTAAATTTATTAAGTAAATCATTTTGGGTTGTAATAATTTTAAATTGTGGATTCAAAGACTTGTACTTATTTCAATTTCATCTCTGAGACTATAACGAGTTGTGGTGTGTGTTAGTGTGGGGTCACAGCATGAGGTTAATTATTATTAATTAAGTGAAGTGATATTGTGGAAAGAAAGACCGTGACAACCCGGATCCCCGACCCCGGATCTGGGGGTGTTACAGAAATGGTATCAGAGCTAAGCGTTATAAACCTCAGAGATGATGGGACGTTAAGATAATAAGTTAACTAAGATAATAAGAACTCTTGCCAAGTTCATAGTCGGGCTACCTAACGTAGCACTGACAGTTAAAACCCTTATGTGAACCCTTATAAATATCGTGATAGGAGCGTAGTTCTTTATCGTATATGGTAGCGGGACTCCGAACCCTGAGGTTGAGGAGCAACACCGCGATGATATTTTATTACTAATTGGAGATCGGATTGTGGATCCGATAGAGTGTCCTAATGCAGGACCGGATGATGTTGATATTGAGGATTTAGCGGTTGAGGATGCTGTCCTAGAAGGGATAGTTGTTGAGGAGGATCCCATGGAGGATCCTGACAGGATTGGATAAAGGACCACTGATGAATTGATGACCATGGTTTGGTCGACTACCAGAGGTAGGATTGGCCGGTCACTACCAGAGGTTCGTTCAAGTTATAAAGATAGTAGCCCCTTTAACGCGGCTTACTCGTAAGACTGAGAAGTTCGAATGGACAGAGAAATGCGAGAACAGCTTTCAAGAACTGAAGCAGAGGTTGGTGATGGCCCCTATGCTGGCATTGCCGGATGGAAAAAGGAGATTTTGTGATTTGTAAGTGACGCTTCGCATAAGGAATTAGGGTGCTTCTTAGCACAGCAAGATAATCGCGTCTGCGTCAAGACAATTAAGGTAATATGAAATTCAATATCCCCGCCCATAAGCTTAGGCTCGTGGAAATAGTTTTACCCTAAAGATTGGAGGCACTACTTGTATGGAGAGAAGTGCGAGAATTACCTAAGCCATAAGTGCTCTAGTACATTCTTATGTAGTAAGAGCTCAACATACGCCAGAGGAGGCGTTTAGAGCTAATCAAGAATTATAATTGGGAGATTCTTTATCATTCGGGGAAAGCCAATATGGTGGCTGATGCCCTTAGTAAAAAGGAGAGACTCAAGATGATAATGTCTTTTGGAGAGTTTATAAGAGATTTTGAGAAAATGGAAATAGTAGTGAAGGTAACCGGAGCCGGTACCGAAAAGCTGTTTGAGATTGCAATACAGCCCGAATTATTGGAAAAGATCATATTGTGCCAGAAAAAGTTATGAATGAAGGCAGGGAGCCAACAATTAGATAAAAGATTAATATCGAGAAAGATAATAAGGGAATAATGAGGTATTCCTATAGAATTTGGGTTCCGAAAGTTCAAAAGCGTAAGGATGAGAACTTAGATGAGAGCCATAGTTTGAGGAATAAGATTTAGAGCAAACCCTGAACGTGATAGTCAGGGAGGTCGCCATCAAGATAGAAGGAACCCATGACATAATGGAGTGGAAAATGAGGATTTTAAATTAAAAGATGATCCCAATTATGGGGAGAAGGATGAAACATTTCATACTAAGGAAACAGAAAGTCGAGTAAGGAAAGGAGACCCGAGACGGTACTCCTATACGGCAATTCATGGACCTGTCTAAAAAGAACTTAGACTATTATCCCCAACCACCACCCTGAGGAGACAGTGCGGTGAGAAATTCTTTCAGGACTTTTAAGTCGCTAAGCTCTCAGAGTTCCATAGAACAAGCTGACCCAGCCGAGGCAAGAGCCTGGCTAAAGGAAATATAGGAATTATTTGAGATTCTAAATGATTGACGAATCACAAAAGACTGTTCTTGTCACTTACCCTCCTAAGAGAGAGACCACCTGCTGGTGAAAGACCAAGAAAGGCACGGAACCAGAGGTTATGATAAACTGATTAAAGTTCAGCCAATTGTTTTCGGGAAAGTAATTCCCAAGGTTATGGAGAAAGTGTAAAAGCTTTAGAGCCAGAACAAAGGCAAACGAGTATGATGAAGTGTGAATTTAAGTTGTAAAAGTTATCAAGATTCGTTCTGAAGACACGAATCCAGAATGACGGGATGTTTGAAATCAATGCTTATATTGTGATTGATTTGTGAAATAATGATAAGAGAAAGGAAAATAAAAAGAAACTGAAGTGGAAAGGAATATAAAGGCAATAGAGTTTGAGGAATGATAAGGGAGTTGGGTATGAGGAAACCCTAAAGACTCATAGCAATAGAAATAGAAAAGTATGTAATCGTCAGGATGATGGTCCACCATGAGTTAAAATTGATGGTTGAAGGCATAAGAGATACATATATTGTACCCCCTTTAAGTTGGGAGGATTCGAGGAAACCTTGAGATAGTTCGAAGGGTAAATATTGAGACACGGATAGACTGAGGAGACAAGAAAGTAAGAAATCAGGAAAAATTGGATGAAGGAAGTGACCTTCAATAATGTGAAATGTAAGACCGGTGGCTCGATACCCAGAAAGGGAGACGCCAGATATGGGAGGTATCCCAACATTGAGGTGACTGTTGAGATAAACAACAAAAGTAAATAAGGAATTATTAAGAAGAAGTTCACGTTGAACATGACCAATATCTTCCAGAACATCCATGTTATCATTACCAAATCAGAAAAGAAAAGCGGATGACCATTGTTATCTTTTGGAGGCCATATGGATTGACCTCAATTTGAATAAGGATGCTACTATGAAGTTAGGTATAGACTATCGAGGTGGGAATGATGAATAAGATAATCTATCAAGGATATATGACTTGATTTATCCATGGAAGGACGCAGGTACCTTTTAAAGGTGGAATTAAGAATAGAACATCGGTAACTTAAAACAAATCCTAGGGGAATGCATAAAGGTTGGCATTTCACCCTTAATTGGGACAGTATGAGTTTTGACAGTATGATTGGGAAAGGGTTAAGGTAATAATAACCTTTAAGGATCAGTGGAGAAATTTTTCAGAAGTATATAGACAATGGTTCTAGTATTAGTAAATGGTATTTTGATATGCCCTGTATATAGGGAATACAGGAAGAACGATTGAAAGATAACCTTAGCGGTTTTACAAGGAGAAAGGAAATATTCGAAATTCTCAAGAATAAAAATGTTGATAAAGGAAATATGACATGATTATAATGATGCCAAGGGAGGCCCGTGTTAAACCACGAGAAGGTATGGATCGAACCAATAATGGTCGAAATTGTTCAGGGCAATTAGGACTTAAGATAAAAGATGTTCTAATTATGATTGAGAGTCAGTCATGACAGTGATTAACCTCTAAAGACTGAGGCAACAACTTATGGAAAAATGGTGATTTTTTTTTTTTTACTTATCAGATGTTAAGGAAAACATCTTCACATAAACTGTGATTGAAATGAGGTAGAAAATTTAGTTGAAGGTGGTTAAAAGACATTGATTATAAGGAACTATTACTATCAGGGAAGGCCAAAGAGGTGGCCAACACTTTAAAGGTAAGAGGATAATTATAGGCGCGTGTGCCAAAAGAATATAGTGATGATGGTTAAAAATGTGAAGGTTGAATTATGGTTAGGAAGATTGTCATTCCTTCTGATGACTGTGCAATACCCAGCCGTAATAGTAGTTGGTAAAGGTTTAATTCATGTAATCGCCATGAACGGGCTATCTATCTTAGAAGGTCCTATCTTGAGATAAGCCAGGACCATGTTTCAAAAAGGACCAAACAAACCTTTGAGTTAAGTCTTCTATTGAAGGCATATGATTAAGAATGGTATTAACCTGCTATCGGTGCTTTGATTGAAACTCTTCTGCAATTTTATATGCTTCATATCAGGTATGTATGTCAGGATCAGGAGTGTTCTTCATGAATCAGGAATGGTGATTATGTTACCTCCTTAGAAGGATTTGATACGACATGGATAGACTCCGTATGGTTAGCTATTAAGACTTCATGGAAAATGAATGACTACAGTGGGTCAGTGGTGGACCATAGTAAGGCAGCAATGATTCTGCGAGTAATGAGCTGATTACAACCGTGAGAGTTGTATTGGAATGGGTGTTGAGATTGAGTACCACTAATCGGGTCGTGGTAGTGTATAAGTTATCATTGATAGACTAATTAAGTAGAGTATCTACCTAGTGAATAATTATTCTTTCTTATCAATAGAGAGTCGTATTATTATACGAGGAAGGATGCGGTGCAAGCATAGAATTCAAGTAACGATGATGTCTAGAATGAGATCCCAGATTCGATTTTCGATGTCTAGGGAGTTTCAAAGGTAATTGTGTATAAGCTCGAGGAAGAGCATGGGTCCATAGAATGAGGGACGGGATAGCGAAAATATTTAGGCACGTGAAATGCGATGCTATAATACTTGATGTTGATATAAATGCATATATGTTTTGTTCTTCTATGACAACCCTCTATAGTTCAGAGGTAGGTTCCAAGCCAGATATTTTGTGGCAGTATATTTTTTTTATATATACAATTCTCTTCAGTTCGTTCTTTTCTCTTCTTTTCATTTCATGTAAGCTGAGAAGAACAACCCTTCCAGAAGGGGAGGTATTGCCGAATGACTATCTATCTGTGTGATAGAAGCCGAGTAGGATACCAGCTATTGTTTAATTGCTTGTCAAGTACTAAAGGCTGGCCACCTTCTGTACTAACTATGCAATATAACAAGTGTTCATGATCATAGTGATCTCTCAACAAATTCCTTTACTTCTATTTGATTGATCAAATTTTGGAAAATAGAAACAACTGAAAAAGGAGTAATAAAGTGGTGGTAGTATGCGGAATGGGAACACATTCGTGATACTAAGGTTGACGTGGTTATTAAAAGGTTATAGAACGCTAACAAGCAAAAGTATAACCAGTATAATATTAGGAACGGAAGGTGATAGCGATTACGAACTGGAAAAGAATGGGTATTGAGAAGAAAAAGTTCTAATGCTAAAAGCTATAGTGAGAGTCTGTGCAATAGACTTGAAAGAATTTGGAATGATCACTAAATTCGGATTGAGTTATCTTACGACAATAGATCATATGTCATTATCGAGATGTCGCCTTATGAGATCCTTGAGGGAAGACAATGTCGATCTCCCTTATGTTAGGATGAAGTTGTAGAGCACAAGATGCTCGGACCCGCAGTAGTCCAAAGGACCAAGGATATGATAGATCTAATCAGAGGACGGCTGGTAGTAGCCCAAGATGGACATGATAAGTATGTTGATTTGACACGCAAGGATAAAGAGTATGAAATAGGGGACCTAGTAATGTTATAGGTATCCCTTGGAAAGGATTGATGAGGTTCGGAAAGAAAGGAAAGCTAAGTCTACAACTTGTTGGACCCTTGGATATATTAAGACGTTTGGGAAGTTAGCATATGAGCTAGCCCTAACCCCGAACATGTAGCAGGTCGTAACGTGTTTCATGTATCAATGTTAAGGAAGTGTAATTCAGATGCCAGTCAAATAGGGGCATATGAGCGCATAGATATGTAACCCGACGTAACCTATATGGAGCAACCAGGAAGGGTTATAGAGTGAAAAGGGACAAGTGCTTAGGAGAAGGGTTATCAAACTAGTCAGAGTTTGATGGTAGAACCACAATGTGGAAAATTGACTCGAGAGTTAGAAAGTGTAATGCTAAGAAAGTATCCCCATTTGTTTTCTATCTGATTCCGGGACGGAATCCTTTTAAGGAGGGGAGACTGTAATAACCCCAATTTTTTTGGAAAATTTTGAAACCCTTATGAATAGTGTTTTTGCTGAATGAGAAAACTTTTCATGCCACACTATGTAGGGGTTCTGTTATTGATCTTATGGGATATTATTAGTACTCTATGAAGTATATAAGTGTATGTAAAGATCGTCAGAATCCGATTCCGAACACTTTGGTTTTTCCCGGAAATCCACAAAATACGGAGAGAATTGAGTATAAGGTAACAAAATAAAAAGGATTTAAATTAAAGGATTATAATAGAGGATCAAAAAGGAATATAATGTATTGAGAAAGGTTAAGGGAACCTAAGTAATAAGATCCCGGGTATGATCCTTCAAACGATAAACGAGAACGAAAGTTAAGCGAACCGTATAGCAGATCAGCGGTCATTAGGCAAACGATTAGGGAGTTAATCAAAGGGATTAAGGGGAGTGATGTCATCCAACCAATAGAAAGGAGACAAGGAAGGGAGGATGACATCATAGGGGTGACATAAGCATGACATGGAAGGAAGGAGGTGTGGTTGATTTAGGACCACGCAAATGCAAGGACAAGGTGGTAATTTGCTAAATGGAAAACAAAAACAAGCCAACCAACTAGCAATTCATTTCATCAAAATCAAAAAATCAACCAAGGCTTTGTTCTTCATTTCTTGCTCTCGGCTTTTTGCCATTTTTCAAAGCAAAAATTTTCAAAAATCAAGATCAAAGCATCCTTAATTGGTAAGAAAATTCCCTAACCATCCTTATGCTTAGTAATGGCTATATCATAAGTTTAAGCCACAAATTCTTTCTCTAGCTTCTTGATTTAATCATTGGAGAAGACAATGAATAGTGTTTTCAAGTTTTAACTTGAGTTTTTTTTCTTGTTTTCTTGAAGATCCAAGCTTTCTTAAGACTACTCCAAGCTTATTAAGGCTTCCTAGCTTCACCCACCAATCCAAGGAAGGTATACCACTTTCAAACCCTAGGTTCATATATATTATAAAGTGATTTTGATGAGTAAGATGTTATGGTATCTTGTTGTTATGTTTAGAGTTGAGATTTGGAATGGTGGTGAAATGAAATGATAATTTAGTGGTTTTGATTTAAAGAAACTTAAAGCATGATTAAAGTTAGGTTAAGCATATGTATGATTGAGTAATATTGAATTGTTTGGGATTGTTATGATGTGGTAAGGATGGGTGTTTGATGTGTGTGGATTTGAGGATGGTTTGTGATGATTGTGGGTAGTTTTAAAAATGGGAAATCGCGTAAACATAGCCGTCGTAATGTCCGATTTTCTTTGGACTGTTTTTGTGCATAGCATTAAGACCCGAGAACCCCCTGCTAGATTGTGACCACTGCCATGTTTAGATAGCTCATGTTACGAGCTTCGTTTTGATATGTAGTTCGTTCGATTCCGATTTACGGTTTAGGAGAAACGACCGTTTCAAGTAACGGCGTTTCGCGAACGAAACTTTTTCCCTCGCCTTACTTTGAAATGTAGGTTAAAGACCAAAAAGGGTTAATTAATGCATGAAACATTTATGGTAAGTGTTTTAGGCAGTTGGTAAGTCACTCGCGAAGGAATCGCTTTAAAACTCGTAAAGGTTAAATTATTAAAAATGGTGGAGCCGAGGGTACCCGAGTGACTTAAGCGAATCGGTGAGCGTAAAACTAGCATTAGAGTCTAAGTTAGCTAAAGCATAGATTTACAAGTGATTTTGGTTTAATTCCAACTTACTTGTTGTTTATAGGTTATCAGACTCGTCCCGAGCCTTTCTCACCCCCAAGTCGCTCAGGCAAGTATTCTATCCGTTATACTGTTGTTGTGGTGATTATATATGTATATGCATTATCTTGTGATATTGCATGATTGTTGATAGCAAATTTTTGCGATATATTGTAGCATGTGATATGGTATATATGCATGCCTGTTTTATATTCTGGAATTATATATCTGTTGGTTATTTGATAATACCTATGCTAGAGGATAGTTGTATCTTGCATATACCCTTAAGTATAGGGACTCAAAGGTGAAAAATGTTTTCAAAAACCGGGATTCGAGGATCCCGAGTAGATTATATATATATATGAATATATATATATATATTTATATATATATATATGGTTATATTTTTCCAAACTATTAATCGAATAAGGTTTATTCGATTACTTTAAACTTTATTATTTATTTGAATATTATTACGAATATTATTCGAAGGCGTATGACTCCTTTTATATTATTAATTGAATATTATTTTCCGAATATTATTCGAGGGCTTATGACTCAATTTATAATAATTATTGAATATATATGGATATTCATTTGAGGATGTATGACTCCTTTAATTTATTTAATGAATATTATTTATAATATTCATTCGAGGTATTATGACTCCGATTATTACTGAATTATATTCCTTATTTTATTAAAGAATAAGGTGTTAATAATCAAACTTATTTTCGATTATTCAACTAAAGATAATACTTTCATATAAGTATATCTTTGGTTATTTAATGTTTATTTCAAGTATAAGTTTTAATACTTTTACTTCAATTATTTTTATAAAGATTATTCTTTATGGGAATATTATTTAAAATAATAATATTCAGTCATTTTCTAAATATTCTGGGGACTGATTTACTTCATTAAATCAGCCTTACTCCGAACACTCTTTAAAGTGTTTTCGAGTCTTCAAAATGATTTTTAAAAAGTCAGAGCGGATCCCAAAACTCATTTTTATATTTAAGATCTTCCTTTTTAAGGGGATTTAAATACTCGCTCAAAACCTGGGGAATCCGGCTCTGTGGTGTATTTTACATTCGCAACGAGGTTGCAGATTTGGTAAATGAATTGATTACTTGCCCAACGTTCGGGAAGTAAGCCCATTTCATTGAGTCGGCATAAGCGACAGGCCGGGGTACGGTCTATTATTGTGTAAGTGGCTGGGTGACAGTCCATCAACGCGTGAGGGGCCGGGGTACGGTCGAGCGCGAGGTCCTAATGCGGCCAGGGTGATGACCGGTGAGGAATTCATCCATCTACTAGTAGTAAAGGTTACTTATTGGTATCTTTGCCTGATCAGCAGGATATCGGGTTTATGCCAAAATTCTTTTCCTTTCCAAAATTCATTGGATGTTTCGAACTCTGTTCATACTTCACATAACAGAGGTTCCAGGAAATGTTTAAAGGGATATATATATGTGGTTATATATATCGGGACTAAATAAAGTATCTCGTAACTTTTTCATTCAATAATCTTTCAAAGATTGAATCTATTCAAGTCTTAACTTGTGATCTCATCTATGAGATGTTTTCTTAAAACTTATAATACTTTGAACAGTGGTAGTTCAAGTAGCTTTATATGATATAAGTGTGGTGAAGTATTGGTAACTTCATTCCTTGTTTTTACTTATATCTAGCAAGTAATTATCTTGCATATGATAGAGATGCTATCAAGTATCCATTTAGATACTTATATTATTGATATCACGGTATATATTATCTTGCGAGCTGTAAGGCTCACTCTTGCTTTATTTCTTCATCACACAACAACAGTTAGGAGAGATGGCCAGACTCCGGCAGACCCAGCGCAAGCGCGTGGGAAGCGTCCCGCGTCTTCCTGATGATGTTGTAGCTGCTATAGCTGCAGAGGTAGATCCATTGTAGTTCAGCCCAGTTACTTTTGAGAACCAATTATGTATAATTATAACATGTGGCAGATAATGGCAAGTAACTGTAAATTTATTAAGTAAATCATTTTGGGTTGTAATAATTTTAAATTGTGGATTCAAAGACTTGTACTTATTTCAATTTCATCTCTGAGACTATAACGAGTTGTGGTGTGTGTTAGTGTGGGGTCACAGCATGAGGTTAATTATTATTAATTAAGTGAAGTGATATTGTGGAAAGAAAGACCGTGACAACCCGGATCCCCGACCCCGGATCTGGGGGTGTTACATTGATCTTCGGTTGAGAATAATCCACCAAAGCCTTCAGATTCGCTGCTGGTTCTCCCATTGTAACAAAAACTTCTTCTTTAACTTTTTCCTCAACAAAGACACGAGATTGAGAACGCGTTCGCATACACGCTCTCTAGAGTACCTGAAACAAAACAAGTACCCGTGTAAGTAAAATATCTGAGTCACTGAACTTTAACGATCACGAATGACAAGTATATAAACTAAACAATTAACAACTCCGAGTCCCCGCAGCGGCGCCAAAAACTTGTTAGGATATTAACACGCGCTAATAATACACGCAAGTATACGTGTTCACAAGTATTATAAGATTTAGATCAAATTCATTCTCGCAGAGACTCTTTGGTTAATTTAAGAATATGCACCTACGCAACAATGATATGGTTATTATCCAATGCTAAGAAAAATAACAAGTTGAGATTGTTTATAACTAAGAATTAAACTAACAATTATAACTAAGAGCAAGAATGGTTGAATTAATATATATGACAAATATGAGATCCTAACTTCATTAAATACTTCATTCAATAGCCTTTTTGTTCTTAACCTGAGCATTTAATGGTGATGACACTAATCAGATAACATGAAACTATTAAACACTAACTTTCGTTGTACGAATACCCTACTACCAAACATCCACAAAAGAGATAGAAGTTGAATAGATACCAATTATGCTTAGTACTTATATGTCTATAAGAATTGAAAACATAACGGTTTAATGCGCAAGTTATCTATCGTGATTACATAGGGCAAGTAAGATGGTTAAAATTACCTACGAATCATGCATAACAATAACACATGAACCTATGATAGCATGGCAAGTTCTAAACCTCTATATTCACTGTCGCCTCAATAGAGATTAACACGCTATCTTATATGTTAACTACACACATAAGACGAATAAGCACAAGCAATACTAGGTTATCATACAATCACCACACACTAAGGTATTGAAATAAATTAACTATAGAAATCCATAAGTAAATCCTCTAGAACCCCGCGATAACGATTAGTTCATAATCGAACTCATCATCACCATGGGTTCCAATGAAAGCATGATTATAAATAATATAAGAGTACTAGGGTTCAAAGACAAATCGAACACAAGTATCCAAGTATCAACTATATTAAAGAAAATAAAAGTCTTCTTCTCCGTAGCCTTCTCGTGCTCTCTTGGTCTTCTTATTGCTCTCCCCTCGCTCCTTTGGTGTTAAATACATCTTTTTATTGATATATATAGGCTCCAGGATGACCAGGACTCTTAACATCTGCAATTTCCACTAAAATTAGGATTTTGGGGCAAAAATCGGGGCGGGGCGGCCGCGCTGGTTTCTGGGGCGGCCGCGCCTGACTTCTGAACTTTTCTGCTGATTCTTCTTTTGGCCATATCATAAGTTCTACTAGTTAGAATTAGGCGATTCAACTGCCCACGCGAAGCTAACGAGATTCTCTACAACTTGAGAATGAACTAGGCTTCCGATTCTGATTGTTTCAGCATATTTCCTTGAAAAGCTGCTTTCTTCATTTAACTAATGTCTAAAATGCATTAACGCAAAAACACATCAAAAATACCAAAAACTTGAGTCCAAAATACCTTGTTAACTTGTAATGAAGCATTCTAAGTACATATAAAATCCACTTATCACACCCCCAAACTTGAATCGATGTTTGTCCTCAAGCATAAACAGACTCAAAACTACAAAACAAACCTAATGCATGAATGCAACTACGTGAATTCAACTAAATGATAATGCAATCGATCCCCTCAGAATAACCATAACCAAATGAATAAGCCAATGCCTTTAAGAATGCAATGACTCAAAACAGAGCTCGAATAAATCGCACAAACCAGAAACGTGCGTGTGTGGATGCTTAACAAATATACTCTCGACACTAGATCAATAACCATAACTTATCTTTCATCAAAAAAATCACAAATTTATAAACAGAATAGACGATAAATGCATAATGACTCAAAACACCTCCTTTCTATTAGAGTTATACAAGGATTCATACTATTATTGAACACATAACAAATATGCTTGTTTGATCGTGTAATGAATGAGGTTCCAAAAGACTTATACAATAATACTCATATAGCGAACGTTAGGTTAGCAGATCCCAGACTATAAAAGCCTTAGGTCACTATGCACAAAGTCCCCTAAGAACTTAATAACTCGAGTAATAAAGAGCTCACTCTTGATCAATTATGCATAAACACATACTTTTTATTTCTTTTCTTTTTCCCTTTTTCCCTTTTTTTATACTCTGAATGAGTGCATTTCTCTCTATCTCATTCAACCCTAGACTACTCATAAAAATATGAGCCGGCTACTAGCCATTTGACGTCTAGCCTTATTCACAACTAGCAATGAAATCCAAGTTTTTCTCCTGATAAAAAAATCAGTATTTTTACGTCATTACCAGAATATCACAAATTCTAAATATAACCAAGTGATTAAATCTTAACAAATAAGTATGGTCATGATCTAGATCAAAAGCAACCCTATAAAACTTTGTGAAAATATTTGTTTCTGGCATGCAAATCAATTCATTAAGACTTAAACATCCCTCTATTCGTCATCACTACACTCACATTAACTTCCACCAATCAATCAGATATTGCTCAACCTAAGGGATCATGTTATATACATACAAATGCAACTACATGGACTCACATAATAACATAAATAAAAATGCAAACAAATATGTCCTAAATGAACAATCATGCAACACTACGAATGAAATACAACTATATACAACATGAATCTATATGAACTATATGGACACACACAAACTGATCCTTACATTATCACCCCAAAACTTAAAATTTTCAATGTCCTCATTGAAGGTAATAATAAGAATTTCAGGCATACCTAGTCGTCGAAAAGATCACCCTCATCACGTGGAGGATCAGGTAGCCAATCAATCTCGACACCAGTGGCTCGGAAAATAGTGCCAGAACGCTTGTGTCAAATCTGCAACAAAATGATGGTGAATGTCGTGCATGGCCTCAATATGCCGAATCAACCTTCTATACTGTGCATCACCAAGAACAAACCTATCAACTGTCTATGGTGCACGAGAAGAACCCTCTATAGGCAGGGGAGGAACCGGCCGGTCACCCTTGATATTATCATAGATATAGTCCAAGCCCTCATCAGGAGGTGCACCTAAGAATGTCTAACTCAATTGATCTGACAGTGGGTTGAGCTCAAGTGTGGTAGAGCTTCTTCAATAGACGGCTCGAGATGCTCCTGAGAAATTTTCATCTCTGCTAACCCAAGAGAATCGAATAGCATATCCAACTTCCTCTTTCACTGAGGTGCATTCAAAACCTGCAGTTGCTCTACATTCCCCTATTAAGGATCTCTCTAAGGTATCTGGCTTTGGAAATTGTTCAGGCTCCGAATTCACGACAGAGTCGACCCACTCTACTTTAAAGCACTCCTTTTTAGTCATGGGTAACTTTATTTCCTTGAACACATTAAAAGTGACCTTCTGATCATGAACCTTCATCGTAAACTCTCTTTTTGCACATCAATCATAGTTAGGCCAGTAACTAAGAATGGTCTCCCCAAGATAATGGGAATCTTCTTATCTTCCTCAAAGTCAAGAACTACAAAATCAGCAGGAAAGATAAGTTTGTCCATCTTGACCAAGACATCCTCCACAATACCTCGTGGATATATAATAGAATGATCAACCAACTACAAGGACATATATGTAGGCTTTGGACCTGGTAAACCCAACTTTTTGGAGATAGACAAAGGCATCAGATTGATGTTAGCTCCCAAATCACATAAACATTTGTCAAACGACAAGTTTCCGATGATGCAAGGAATAGTGAAGCTTCCAGGATCTTTAAGCTTCGGAGGTAACTTCTGTTGCAGCACAACACTACATTCCCCCGTAAGAGCAACGGTCTCTAAGTCATCGAGCTTCACTTTCTGAGAGAGAATACCTTTCATAAACTTTGCATAACTAGGCATCTGTTCAAGAGCTTCTGTGAAAGGTATGTTGATGTGAAATTTCTTGAAAACTTCCAAAAACTTAGCGAATTGCTTATCCTACTTCTGCTTTTGCAACCTTTTAGGAAAAGGAGGTGGATGATAGAACGGTTTTGCCCCTGTATTACCCTCAGGAGGAGTGTTGACAATAGCTTTCTTCCTTGTTTCCACCTCAGCATCTTTCAGCACCACTATTTCAGCTACAATCTCTTTTGGAATTGGTAAGGATGCAAACGCACCTGCATTATGGACAGAATTTTCAGAATCTTCATCTTGCTGAATTTGGGGGCTCGCGACCTTTCCAGACCTCAATGTGATTACGTTCACCCATTCTTCAACTTCCCTCTTGCCTGGATTGGCTTCTATATCCCTATTTATAGGGAATAAAGCCAACGTAGTTCTTGGGGAACAAGAAACCTAAGAGGCTTAGATCTCTTGTCCTGACGCCCAGTAGGAAACCAATTGGAAACCATTTTATACTAATTTTAGAAATATCCGCCGATTAGGCCCAACCACAAAGGCCAAAGGTGTGGCGCCCTCCAAACCCGGGTCAGAAGTTTGGGGTCCATAACACACACACAATATGTAAACCTGTATATAAAATATTACTCATAATGACCTTGCTTTACACAATCAGGGATCGCAACGGGTTAAAGTATGAAAACAAGGCATAACCTTAACATTTATTATATCGCACCGAATCCCAACTTGTTTAACTTACACTCGGTGATGAAATTTATTCTTACAAGTTTGCACAACTCAACTATTACATAGAGCTTTTGCTGGCTCGATTCAACTCATACTGGAATCCTAGCTCGCACATTGTACTGGGAAACCTTGCTATCAATCATTTCATTTTTAACTATAGAATACATAAACAGATTCGCAAGAGTGAGCTAACTAGCTCAGCAAGTAATAATAACATTAGCTGAGGTTAAACAATTATCAAACGAGATGATTTAGAGGAATCAAGTTTCTTGTTAAACATTCATTAGAATTGGATATTCATTTTAAATTTTAAAACCAAGGTTAGGCTGCTGATCAGTCACGCATTAACCCCGAGCAAGGCACAGGGCTCTGCTCTATAAACTGGATCCAAGGCACACACTGGTCAAATTCAACTACGAATCTGGTCTAACCACGAATCTGGTCCATATAAAGAAAACTATCCAATTCTAAAATAGTTCAATATGATAAAGAATATAACTCAATAAAACAAGATCATAATCAATAATGATAAAACATTTGAATAAAAGCGTAATACAATTCATGAGTATGACAAGAGTATATCAAGGTATGTATGAGGAACGGCTTCCAGACTGTAGGAGAATCAGGTATTAAATGAACAATAATTTCATAAGGTTTAGTCCTTTGATGTTATAAGGTATGATTGAGTATAAAAGTTTTTGTATGTTCAAGCAATTCTGTTCTAGTATTTGGTGTATGGTGGTTATGTATTTGTGGAGTAGTATCGTATTTGTGTGGTTTAATATCTCGTAAATCAATAAAGGATGGTTTACAAAAAATAAGAATTATAGCTCAAAGATCAAGTGATGTGATCAGGGTTTAAGGCTTAATGATTCAAAGTACATACAATATAAAGCAGAACTTATTTTGAATACTAACAGTATGTCACGAGAGAGTTTAGAAATATTAGCAATATATCTTGAGAAAGGTTCAGCAGTACTTGCCTTATCACAAATGATTCCAACTTCACTTTTACTTGTCTAATGATCCTATTCAACAACCACTTGGCTACTTTTCTATGCCTCGCTTCTATCTTAATAATATATATAGGTGTTTGATTTGCTAAGTGCGGAATAAGAGTTAGTTAAATCAAAACATAAATTAATAAAAACACAAGTCTTTAAAATATTCTGGTGGATTTGAATGTATCATCCAGAGTTATATATATATATATCAAGAGAACCCTATAAAGCTTGAATAGCTCAAAGCTGCTTACAACAATAAGAACAACTAAACTTACAGAGAAATTTTAGGGATACACCTTACAATTGTTTCTCTGAGAAAATGTATTGCTTAGTCTTCTTGTTGTTCTAATTGCTACTATTGGCATATATATCACCAAGATTACACAGTAATAAGACAAGATAATAAAACAAAACCTATAAAGTCTAATACTATGCTACTTCATTACTCTATTCCAGCATCTTTGAATATCTTCATAATAGCATGGAAATGGCAATGCTTCTTTGTTCTCTAAAACCCAGTTGAATAGGCTTCCACATTTCTTTTGCATACACTCGATGCATGTGACTGTGTTGTCACTGTCAACAGATGTTTGATTTGATTATCCGTCGGGTACATGATCATCCGTCGGATTGCCTCGTTGATCATCTGTCGAGTAGTATTGTTGATTATCCATCGAGTAGCTATTTGACACTTGACTTCATTTCATTTATGCATAATTACAAGACATCATCTATGTACAATTAATCAACCTATTCTGCATATCTAATTAAAGTCAACATGACTTATATGCTACTGTATAATCTTAACAAATGTGTAAGCAGAAATGTGCTACAGACTTATTGTTACATAAGCTACTCACTCGATGAATGTCAAATCCTTATTCGTCGGGACTATATTGAGTCATCCGTTGGGACAATATTTGCTTATCCATCGAGTGCTATATTTTTCACTAAGTTAAATCTACTATGGTGTTTTATTAATGAAATCATCAAGTTCACAACATATACACAAGAATCTCCCCTAATTTATGTCTATTAGAATTGTAGTTATAAATTAAGAGAAACTTGATGATAACAAAACACCCTAAAAATACAAATTTAAATGGAAGTAGATAAAACTGTAAAGTGCTTCAATTAACGAAGTGTACAAAGATTTGCTCACAGTCATTTTCAAGGTGCTCCTCTAGCCTGAGTAGATTAATCTATTTCCTTAAAGATCTGGATCTCTTTCCAAGCTTTCTGTTGTTTTCTTCTATCTGATTTTGGAGCTGTCTGTGCAATTCCAGTTCATCAGATTCTGAGAGATTTAACATTTCTTGCATTTCCGAAAGAGTCTCATTGCTAGAGATGCTTATTTGGTCTTCTAATCTGAAGAATCTTCTAACTCCTTTATCATCCATGAATTCCATCAGCCAGTAGGGCATTAGATGCACTCTACTCCCTGTGTAAGGAATCTTTAGAGTCTTTGGGAGTGCATCTTTGGCTCTAATACTCCTCAGTTCTTCAATCTTCTTTAGAACAAGTCTTCTAGCTGTCACATTGAATCCAAAGTTCTTTTTGAATGATGAATAATCATTTATCAACACAGATTGGCTTTCTTGAAGGATCATGTGAAGTGGCCACTGTATCTCTCTTCCTCCCTTATACTTGAATACTAACCTTTCAGGTAGATTCCTGTAAGCATTAATTCCTCTAACTTCTTCCAGTTCATCTAGATAGAGGTTTAAATCTGAGAATTCCTTGATGTCATAGATGTACATGATGTCTCCTTTGTTGACTTTGGTTTGAGCTTTGGTTAGGGACTTGGATCTGAGAGTTGAGGGCTTCACTTTCTTGACTGCTCTGGTCTTTGTCTTCTTTAACTTCATGAATTGAGGTAGATTGAGTTCAGGTATTGGTAGACTATCCCAGTCTGTTGGCTCATCCTTTGGAATGATAGGTTCACCATGAAAGTTCTTGGATGGATCTATCTTGAATTCTCCATGTGCCACAGAGGGCATGGATGTTTGAGTTGTTGCAGATGTAGACTCTTTGGGAAAGTACCCTTCCATCTCCTCATCACTGAAATCCAACTTTCTCTTTATTCTTTGCTTGTACCTTGGCTTCTTTGTCTGTGGATGTTCATTTTGCATTACTTGATCTTGAGATTCAACTATTTCAGATGGTTGTGCAGAAACTTATTGTGTAGGTTTCACAGCTTGTAGCTTGGCCAAGCTAGCAGCTTGCTCCTTCTTTTGTTTGACCTTTTTAGCATCTAGAGCAGCTTGCTTCTTTTCTTCTTGTCTTTTCTTCTCTCTTTGATTCAGCAAATTGAGGGTGTCCAACCACCACACAAATTTCTTTACCATTCCTGAAAACTTTAGCAATTCTTCATTTCAATGCTGAATCAGCTGGATCCTTGTAGAATGCTATGGACCTGGCCAACAGCTTCTTTTCATCAGGCTTTGGTGTCTTAAATACTATGTCCAAGGGGTTCTTTAGTGAAGATTTTGGATAGTTCACCCTTGGCTTCAAAATTAGCTTAGCCTTTGGAGATTTGATGCAGGATGGTTGTCCTTTTTCCAGATCCTTCATGCTCATTTCATTCACAGATATTTGCCTGACTTGAGAGTGATGAATGGCTAATTTTTCTAGCTTCTTTACTAACCCAAATCTCTTTTGTATATCCTCATCAATTTTCTCCCAGTTGATTGGACTCAACTGCTTCTTCTCAGCTGCTCTCAATGTGGCTGCTGCTTCATTTATTAGACCAATATTGTTTGTTGTTGGTGGCTTGGTGAAAGCAATTGTAGGCACAATTACTTTACTGACTTGAATGTTAAGCTATTTCTCCCCTTCACTTGATCCTTTCTCCCCTTTTTTATTATCATCAAGTTGTGTGGGAGGGAGTTCAGCTGCCACCAATTGTTGGAGTAATGCGGTCTGAGCTTCTTGATTGTTTAGTATCTTGGCCATTGACTTATCTACAGCAGATAGTCTTGAGTCCATGGCCTCAACTTTCATGTTTAGATCAACCTCCTTTCTTAGTTTGTGAGCAATGTAAGTCATGGTGGTTGCAGGGAGTCTAGCATCCATCCTTTCTATAACATCCTGCTTGACTTCAGAAATTTCTTGCTTGATGGCATCCATACTCTGACTGTGTTGGAGGGCTTGAATCTTATGCAGCTGGAGTGCAGCAAGATGTGCTTTGAGTAGTTGCTTTGTACTAGCATTGGAAGATGCATGAATGGCTGCTTGGGTATCATGAATCAGCTTAAAAAGTGTTGATTGGAGATGTGAGTAGGAGCAGTCTTTTATGAGCATCCCAGAAGGAATATCTATATCTCCCCCTATGTCCATGTTATCTTTCTTATCATCATCACCATCATCCCCAAAAGAAGTCTCATCCAGTTCCAAATCACTGCCAATGTTGGAAGGCATAGCAGTGATTGCATCATTTGCTCTTTGTAAAGATTGTGTTGTATGCACCAAATTCAGCAATCTTTCAGCCTCCTCATTGCCCAGTACAACTAGAGTTTGGTAAGCTGTCACAGGGTGAGTAAATGTCTCAGCATCCAGGGAAATGGAATCTATAACATCTTGATATTCTTGCTAAAATAGTCTTTCCCTTCTGCATCATTGACACTCATTGACTCACTTGCAATGGTTTCCATCCTTATGACTCTTGTACCTGCATTTCTCTCTTGATCTCTCTTTTGTTGCATCAAGGTCTCACCTTGGCTCCCCACCCTCACACCCTTCCACCCACGCACGGTCTTCACTTCTTCCATAGGCCCACAGGGAGAGGGGGCGTAAAACTCGCACATTGGACCTGGGAGTGGAATGAAGAGATTTGGATTAGAAGTGGGATGGCAAAGGATTGTACCTAGAGTATGAAGATGCAGGGGGAGATGGCCACAGATCCTTACGTCGAGAAAAGCAAAAGCTTCAGTCAGCCCCTTTCTTTACCTTCACCATCTAAGGTAGGACTCCTCACACTCACTTTTGCCAATCCTGAAGAAATGGATTGCATATGTTCACTCTTTTCCTCTCCTTTTTCCTGGGAGCAACCCAGACTCTCACTCATTTCACTCCTTTCCCTTAATCCTAGGAGTGATTGCACTACCACTAAGTCTTCTGCACTTGTAATAATTGATGAAATTTGAAGTTGTGCAGAGACACTCGATGGATAAGGGATATCCGTCGGGTTAGCAGTTTGACTATCCGACGGATAACTGCTGTTAAGCTTATTTGTAGGGATACAATCACTACTCGATGGATGAACAATATCCATCAAGAGAGTAGAAATAAATGAGTTTGGAGTGGAGACTATTGTAGACTCTGTGCAGATTGATGAAAATTTTGGCACAGATGTCTCAACAGTCTCAGAAAGAAATGGCAAGTGAGCCAACAAATCATCTAAAAGATGATGCTCACTTGCTTGGATTTTTTGTTTCTCCAAGAGAGTTAAAGATGGAGAATTTGGAAGTGATGTGTTTATCATGTCAACATCCAAGGAGTGTGTGGGAGAGTTTGGTGTTTCAGGGGCTTCAATTATTAGAGATTTTGGCTATGACTCCACATTTTGTTGGAGCCACATCAAACTGACTTTGAGAAGGTGCAGTGACTGTGTCTTTAGCACCAGTTTGCACAGTGTGTGAACCCTGTGTATCCCCAAGGGTCTTTGGTTTCTTCTTTCTAGTATAGGTTTGGGGTGAGCTTGTGTCCCTTACCCTTTTGGCATGTGCTCTTGGTTGAGAGCTTTGTTCAATATTCACATCCTTTTGGGAGGATGCAACTAGCAATGAGCTTATATCCTTATTAAGCACTGCAGTTTGTTGGGATACTGCAGTGTGGCTAGGCTGGGAAACACTCACCTTTCCAACCTTATCCTTAGGGTTTCTTTGATGTTCACCCTGTCCCTCACCTTTGTTCCCCACCTTCACACTCCGCTCTTTTGGTTTGGTGGATTTTACAACTAGCATCTTTTAAGAGATACCCGAGGGGGCTTTCTTTGTCTTGGTTTTTTAAAATTTTGGGTTTGGCAGCTTGGGTAGGCAACTGTTGGGTCAATGTCACAGTTGCCATAGTTGCATTGGAATGCAAAGAAGTGTATGAGACTGGAAGAGTAGAGACATATGAACTTACCTCACTTACCTGAGGTGCCTCCATAACAGGAAAATAGAAGAGTGGCACCTCTTTGTGATGGTTTGCCCTGTTCAAATCTGCAATGATTCTCCTTTCTTGAACCCAACAATCTAATTTTTTGGTTGGGTTCTCAAGCACAATATCCTCAGAGAGGTGGTTAGTAATCATCATTAAAAATCTAGCATAGTAAACATTTTTACCCCTCTTATTTAGCTCCCCTAACTTAAACCCCAACTCAATTATAACAAGATCACTAAAGTTGAAAAATTTATCAATTACAAGCATGTAAAGCATTTTAAGCATAGAGATATTAACTAAATCAAAATTGCTGATTTTACCAGAAAATACCTTAGTAACTACATCACATAAATAACTCCATTCCTTCCTAAGACCCAACCTCCTAATTTTACTTAATTTAGAAGTAGAGAGTGCATAGCCCATGGAGTTAAGAATATTAACAATGTCAGTGTCTATGTGTGGTGAAGTTACAGTATTATCAGGAATTTTGAAACATGCTTTAACAATGTCACTATTAACACAGAATTCCTTACCTTTAATAGTGAAAGTGATAGTCTTATCAGCTGAGTTGTATGTTGCAGTCGTCCACATCTCTTCAACAACTTCACAGTATATGGTGGATGATTCCAGCATGGCATAGTTGAGTTTGCAATTTTTCACAAAATCTATCATCTTGTGGCAGTCGCCAGACTGTTGAATCCCCTTGTTCACAAGAGCAGTGAAGTTGTTCTTCTCATAGATAAATCCAGTTTGAGACATTATCTTGACGACTGGTGCCATTGTCAGAGAGTAAAAACTTGCAGAGAAAGAGAGAGAGTAAGTGCTTTTGAGAAAGAGAGAAGTTAGAGCAGATGATTTGAGAATGATAAAAGAAAAGCAATGAAAATGAGTTATGCTTTTATACTATCTCAAAAATAACTGTCAAAGATAATAAAGTAAAATAAAGTGACCAATAAGAATTGCCCAAAATAGCCGTTTAAAAAATAAACTGTAGAAATTCCATCAATTATCCATCGTGTTATTCTTAAAAACTGTAAGTATACTCGATGGATAATGTTCAGAGAATCAACGGCTAAAAATAAGACAATTCGACGGATGAGGATAAATCAGTTATCCGTCGAGACATAAAATATTCCAGAAAAATAATTGATTTTATTAAAAATATGTATACCGATGGACGATCAAACTCGATGGATAATGATCATCCGTCGAGATGTAAATTTTGACTTAGCCAAAATTTCATCCAAGACTGAAAAATCAATTAAATTTCTGGCTGCATTACATCTTGCAAAATATCTATAAAATTCAAGAGAAATTTAGCATACCTAACTCACATACCAACCTTAAAAAGGTGGATTCATCCAGTGACTTGGTAAATATATCTGAAAGCTGCTTTTCACTTGGAACAAAATGTAGTTCCACAGTACCATTCATTACATATTCCCTTAGGAAGTGGTACTTGATGTCTATGTTCTTTGTTCTTGAATGATGTACTGGATTTTTAGTGATGGCAATTGCACTTGTGTTATCACAGAAAATAGGAATCCTTTCCACTTGCAGACCATAGTCTAGCAATTGGTTTCTCATCCATAAAATATGTGCACAGCAACTGCCAGCAGCAATGTACTCAGCTTCAGCTGTAGAAGTAGAAACTGAATTTTGCTTTTTACTGAACCAGGACACAAGCTTGTTTCCTAGAAATTGACAGGTTCCTGTTGTACTTTTTCTATCAATTCTACAACCTGCATAATCTGCATCTGAATAACCAGTTAGATCAAAACCAGTATCTCTAGGGTACCAAATGCCAAGTTTTGGTGTTCCCTTGAGATATCTGAAAATTCTCTTAATAGCTACTAAGTGAGATTCTCTAGGATCAGCCTGAATCTAGCACAAAGACATGTAGCAAACATTATATCTGGCCTACTAGTTGTTAAGTACAGAAGTGAGCCAACCATGCCCCTATAACTCGAAATATCCACAGACTTTTCAGTAGTGTTTAATTCAAGCTTAATTGCAGTAGCCATGAGAGTTTTTGCAGATGTGCAATCCATTAGATCAAAATTCTTTAAAAGATCATAAATGTATTTAGTTTGACTAATGAATATTCCATCACTAACTTGCTTAACTTTCAAACCAAGAAAGTAAGTTAGTTCTCCCATCATGCTCATTTCATACTTACTTTGCATCAAGTTGGCAAACTTTTTGCAAAGTTTTTCATCTGTAGAACCAAAAATAATGTCATCTACATAAATTTGAACAAGTATACTAGAGCCACTAACATTTCTAAAGAATAAAGTTTTGTTTACAGTACCTCTAGTGAAGTGATTCTCTAAAAGAAACTTTGACAAAGTGACATACCAGGCTCTAGGTGCTTGCTTCAGTCCATAAAGTGCTTTCAAAAGATGGTAAACATATTCTGGAAAATTTGGATCTTCAAACCAGGAGGCTGACTGATATAGACTTCCTCCTCCAAATCTCCATTTAGAAAAGCACTTTTGACATCCATTTGATAGACCTTGAAATTGGCATGGGTTGCATAGGCTAAGAAGATTCTGATGGCTTCAAGTCTTGCAACAGGAGCAAATGTTTCATCAAAATCTATTCCTTCTTGTTGAAAATAGCCCTTAGCAACCAATCTAGCTTTGTTCCTGACTACTATGCCATTTTCATCCATCTTGTTTCTGAATACCCATTTGGTGTCTATTGGATCCTTTCATTTAGGCTTGGGTACCAGCTTCCATACCTTATTCCTTTCAAATTGGTTTAGCTCCTCCTACATAGCTAAAATCCAATCAGGATCCAACAAAGCTTCTTCTACCTTCTTTGGTTCTTCCTTAGAGAGGAAGCTGCTGTATAGACATTCTTCCTGAGTTGCTCTCCTTGTTTGAACTCTGGAAGATACATCACCAATGATGAGCTCAAAGGGGTGATCCTTTGTCCATTTCCTTTGTTGAGGTAGATTAGCTCTAGATGAAGAGACCCCATTGTTGTCTTGATGTGTGATTGAGTTTTGATTATTAGAAATTCTCCTGAATTAATGGATCTCTGATTTGAGAAAGGGGAACTTTCTGTAAGTGATCTATTCTGACTTCCAGCTTCTTTTGATGACCCAAAGGATGGTGAATTTTGAGTATTGATGGATGAAGCTGGTTGTCTCCCGACGGATAAAGCAGATTGTCTCCCAACGGATGAAGCATTTTGCAACTCGACAGATGTTGAATTTTGTGCTTCATTGGTAGTGGATTTTTCTGCATTATCCTTTGATACAGTTTTTTGATCACTTTCATCATCACTGTCATCACTAACCATCTCCACATTGTCAAATTTAAGGCTCTCATGGTAATCTCCATCTTGCAGTCCTTCAATCTTTTTATCATCAAACACAACATGTATTCATTCCACAACAATGTTGGTTCTTAGATTATAGACTCTATATTCTTTAGCAACAGCATATCCAACAAAAATTCCTTCATCTGCTTTAGCATCAAACTTCCCATTCTGATCAGTTATATTTCTCAGGATATAACATTTGCAGCCAAAGACATGAAGAAAATTTAGAGTTGGCTTCTTGTTCTTGAATAATTGATAGGGAGTCATGCATTTTGCTTGATTAACCAGAGAGATATTCTGAGTGTAGCATGCAGTATTTACAGCTTCAGCCCAGAAATATGTTGGTAACTTAGACTCTTCAAGCATTATCCTTGCAGCTTCAATAAGTGATCTGTTCTTTCTTTCTACTACTCCATTTTGTTGTGGAGTTCTTGCTGCTGAAAAGTCATGCAAAATCCCATTTTCTTCACAAAATACTCTCATGACATAATTCTTGAACTCAGTTCCATTGTCACTCCTGATTCTTCTAACTTTGAAATCAGGATGATTGTTGACTTGCCTTATGTGATTGATGATGATTTCACTAGCCTCATCTTTGAACTTAAGGAAATATATCCAAGAGAACTTTGAGAAATCATCTACAATTACTAGGAAAAATCTTTTCCTTGATATGGACAACACATTGACTGGTCCAAACAAATCTATGGGAAGCAATTACAAAGGTTCTTCAATTGTTGAATCAAGCTTCTTTCTGAATGATGCTTTAATTTGCTTTCCCTTTTGAGAAGCATCACACAGTCCATCCTTAGAAAACTCCATTTGAGGAATGCCTCTAACCAGTTCTTTCTTTACAAGTTCATTCATGGTCTTGAAGTTTAGATGGGATAGCTTCTTGTGCCATAGCCAACTTTTATCTTGACTTGCTTTACTGAGAAGACAAGTAACAGATTCTGCATTTGATGAGTTGAAGTCAGCTAAGTACACATTTCCTTTTCTCACTCCAGTAGAACCACTTTGTTGCTCCTCTTGTTTGTCACAACACAGGCTTCTGAGGTGAAGGTTATTGAATTACCTTTATCACACAGCTTGCTGATACTCAACAAATTATTCTTGAGACCATCCACTAAGGCAACCTCCTCAATGATGACATTGTCTTTGAAATCAAACCATATCCCACAGTATAACCCTTGTTGTCCTATCCAAAAGTAATACTTGGGCCAGCTCTCTCCTTGAACTCTATGAGCAGGGTAGAATCACCAGTCATGTGTCTTGAACAAATACTATCCAAGTACCATAGATTCTTTATGTTTCCCTGCACACATTAAAATCAAATCAAGTTAATTTTGGTACCCAAGTTTCCTTGGGTCCTGCCTTGTTAGCTTTTGTTTCTGTTTCTTAGGTTTGATCTCATTTGACTTGGGGATATCAGATGCATCCTTAGTCATTTGAGTTGAACCTTTGAAACCATTCATCACAACAGAATTTTCATGCACATTTTGATTAACAGGAAATGGCATGCTGTTAGTAAACATGTTATTCCAGTAGGGCATGCTAAATGGCATTTGAGGCATACTAAATGCAACATAATAAGGATTAGGTGCAAATGGCATATTAGCAAATTGTGCATTCATATTCAGTGTAGACATAGCATTCATAGGCATAGAAGGCATGGCATTTATGTTGGGAAAAGGAGGTGGCACAGATATAGAAGTAGGCATGGAAGTTTTGCAATTAATAGACAGATGATTTACACTACCACACTTAACGCATATTTTTCTTGGAGCATACTTATCAGGTGTGTAGTTGTTATGCTTGTTAATCCCTACTTTACCATTTCTATTATTTTTCTTTTTAGCCTCTGTCTTTAACCTCAATCTTTTCTAGTCTGTCATTCAATTGCTTGATAGACAGATGACCAACATTCACTTTCTTTTCCTTCTTCACTTGACTAGATTCTCCTGTAATGAAGTTTTTGGAAACTAATCCATATTTTTCATTTAACTTGGCAAGTTTGGCTCTACTCACAGGTTTGCTCACAGCAGATGGATGAGGATTTATGTTACTCGACGGATAATCCTTTTGATTATCCGACGGATGACTCTCATCATCCGTCGAGTCCACATCTATTAGCAATCCTTCAACCAAATTGGATTCCAGCTTCTCCTTATTCTTCTTCCAGGCTGCATCACAAAAGGACTCAATACCTTGAACTTTGGTGATTTGAGCATGAACATCTCAAGATGTTTTCCATGCCTTAATCACCTCATGTTCTCATTCAAGCTGCTTCTTCAAGATCTCTTCTTTCTTCAAGGACTCAGTTAATTCATCCTTAGCAATTTTACACTCAATTCTTAATTTTTCAAATTCAATGAACTGAGAGTCTAGCACATTATTCCTCTCACTGAAAAACAAATTGTTTTCTTTGAGTTTAGCATTTTCCTTAGTAAGAGACTTAAGTGTAACACGCAAATGATATAATTTTGTAGACATGTCATTTATTGCATCATTACACTCAGCTTTAGATAAATATGCAAGGTTAGTGGTGATTACCTGATTACTTGAAGAACTTATCTCTGTTTCATCAAACTTGGCCATTAGGGCTAGATTGACATAGCTGACATCCTCACCCTCATCCAGACCATCTGCTGCCCAGTCATTTTCTTGTGTAATGAAATTCCTTTCCTGTTGTTTGAGAAACTCAAAATATTTCTATTTATAATCCACAGGCTCAAACTTCTTCTTGCTGGAATCCGACTTTCTACACTCACTGGCAAAGTGCCCTGCCAAGCCACATTTGAAACATTTGAATTTTGATTTATCCACCATGTTTGTATTTGGCTTAGCTGCTCCAAAGTTCTTCTTAAACTTGAGCTTGGAAAATCTTCTGGAAAGAAATGCTAGATGTTCATCAATATCCTCCATGTCATCTTGGCTCAAAGAATCTTCATTTTTCGCTACTAGCCCCTTGCCCTTGTTTTCACAAACCTTTGAAGTAGACTCAACAACTTCTATCTTCATCTCCTTCTCTTTCTCTAACTCAGCAACTAGTGCAATGGATCCTCCTTTCTTTCTCCCTTTCCCCATTCTTTCATCTTGCTCTATTTCAAGCTCATAAGTCTTTAGAATGCCATACAGTCTCTCTAGTGTAAACTTCTTGTATTCTTGTGAGTTTCTCAAGGAGATAGTCATTGGTTTCCATTCTTTTGGTAGGGATCTCAGAAATTTGAGGTTAGAATCTTTGGTTTAGTAGACTCTTCCATACAGCTTTATAGCATTTAGTAGCTTTTGAAATCTACTAAAGATATCAGTGAGAGTTTCACCTTCTTCAAATTGGAAATGCTCATATTGCTGAATTAGTAGTTGCATCTTGTTTTCTCTAACTTGTTTAGTGCCATCACAGATAATCTGAATTGTATCCCAAACTTCCTTGGCAGTTTTGCAATTGATGATATTGTCAAACATATCACCATCAACTCCATTAAACAGAATATTTATGGCCTTCTTGTCCTTCCTGGCTTGTTCAATATCAGGATCTGACCATTCATGTCTTGGCTTGGGAACTGATGGCTCATTTCCAGTTGTAGCTCTCATTGGTACATGAGGGCCTCTCTCTATGCAATCCACATAGGCCTCATCTTGAGAAAGTAAATGGAGATGCATCTTTACCTTCCAGTGATGGTAATTATCTTTGTCCAGAAAAGGAATCTTGACTCCAACATCCTTCTTGTTCATCTTGCTGTTTGTTGTGATCTTTAAACTCTTTGTTCTTCAACAGCTTGCTCTGATACCAATTGTTAGTCCCTATTAATGCAACAATAATTATAGAAGGGGGGTTGAATGGAATTCTTGAAACTTTTTCTCAATTACAAAATGTTCTAACTTAATAATATATATAGGTGTTTGATTTGCTAAGTGCGGAATAAGAGTTAGTTAAATCAAAACACAAAGTAATAAAAATACAAGTCTTTAAAACTTTCTGGTGGATTTGAATGTATCCACCAAAGATATATATATATATATATATCAAGAGAACCCTGTGAGGCTTGAATAGCTCACAGCTGCTTACAACAATAAGAACAACTAAACTTACAGAGAAATGCTAAGGATACAGCTTACAATTATTTCTCTAAGAAAATATATTGCTTAGTCTTCTCGTTGTTCTAATTGCTACTCTTGGTTTATATATCACCAAGATTACACAGTAATAAGACAAGATAATAAAACAAAACCTATCAAGTCTAATACTATGCTACTTCATTACTCTATTCCAGCATCTTTGAATATCTTCATAATAGCATGGAAATGGCAATGCTTCTTTGTTCTCTAAAACCCAGTTGAATAGGCTTCCACATTACTTTTGCATACACTCGACACATGTGACTGTGTTGTCACTATCAACAGATGTTTGAATTGATTATCCGTCGAGTACATGATCATCCGTCAGGTTGCCTTGTTGATCATCCATCGAGTAGTATTGTTGATTATCCGTCGGGTAGCTATTTGGCACTTGACTTCATTTCATTTATGCAGAATTACAAGACATCATCTATGTAAAATTAATCAACCTATTCTGCATATCTAATTAAAGTCAACATGACTTATATGCTACTGCAGAATCTAAATAAAGGTGTAAGAAATGTGCTACAGACTTATTGTTACATAAGCTACTCACTCGATGGATGTCAAATTCTTATCCGCCGGGACTATATTGAGTCATCCGTCGAGACAATATTTGCTTATCCGTCGAGCGCTACATTTTTTACTAAGTTAAATCTACTAAGGTATTTTATTAATGAAGTCATCAAGTTCATAACATATACACAACAATCCCACATTGTCTAATCGTCACATAGACGTCATAAGGTTTTATATACCCTTCGTTTCACCCAAATCTGATTTACGGATTGAAAGTTACGATTGAAACAGTCAAACGATAAACATATATGCATATAACACATCAATTAGATCACATATAGCACATATCATGTAAGATATTCAATGAAAATACTTTTCCAAAGAAGATTTGATGTCAAAATGATTTTTTGGATATTTAATACAAATTTTTAAACATTTTTCGGAATTAAAACGGGCCGTTGATTCATTTTAAAACAATAAATAGGGTTTGATTGCCCTAATCTGGCTTTACAATCATTTTATAATAATTATCGAGCCTTGAAAATAATTTAAAATAATATTTTAAACCTCAAAACTATTTTTCAGAATTTTTAAATCAAAAAAATAATTTAATCCAATTAAATAATCAATTAAAATTAATTAATAACTAAATAAATTAATTAATCAATTAATATTTAAATTAATTGACTAATTAAATAATTAATTATCAACTAAAATTAATTAATTAAATAATTAAGATTTATTTTTGAATTAAAAATAATTTTCAGAGTAATAATTAATGAAATTTTGAATTTTAAATAATTAAAACTGATTTTCTGAAAATAAATTAAATAGAAATCTGATTTCTGAAAATAAGAAAAACAGACATCTTAATTTTGTAAATTATAAAAACTAAAGTACTGATTTTGCAAGACAGGAAAATTTCAGGGGGTCAAACTACAGTTTGCCCCGGTCGTCTTCCCCATCCACAGCTCCGGTGGTCGGCCGCCATTAACGGCGGCCACCAAGCTTTTTCGTCGAGTGAAGATCAACCCAGAAATGTGCCAAAATAACAACGTATGATTTTCTTGCTATCAGGAACACGTCTGCAACCTCAAAACAATCAAACACTTACTAAAATGACTGAAAAATTCATCAGAATTTTCCGCCGCCGCCACGGTCGATATTCTGAAAAAAGGCTTTCCCGTTATCGTCTGTTCATGCCACTAGTACCAATCTACTCCCCTTTTAATGATCTATCTATTGGTGCAAACAATTCAGTCTAATAACCCTGGGGAAGAAACCCCCAAAAATCAATTGCAAACATTCAAACGGCTATAAATCCTAATTTCCAATTCCGAGAATCAAACACATATTTTGAGCATGTTATTGAACTCCAAATTCAACATATGATGTATCAAAATGATCAGGAAGAATAGATATACAAGATTCAAGCATCAAATCACACAAACAACATCAAGAACAAAAAATCATATTTCAATCCAAAAATAATTCAAAATTAATAAAAATTATAGAAAAATAACCTTTGATTCTGCAGGTGTATGGATCACAGATTCTGAAAGTACTCTTCAAGACCTTCGATTCATTTACTTGAACTCCAGAATCGGATATCGTCAATGCCTTCAAATCTAGGTTTGATTATGAAGAACACTATGAATATACTGTATTTTCTCTGAAAATTATATATTTAACTGGCTGAAATAATTTTCTGTACAAAATAAAATACGGTAAGGGCTATTTATATTTACGGAATATTGGTACCCCATTGGATCATACCAGATATAAAATAGTACGTTTATTTAAGAAAACATATCCAAAACGGTACCGATTTTAGGATAATTATCCAAATCTATACATTTTGTAACTGCAGTCTTGGTCTCAGCGCTTTGGTTACACGTACTATGAGAGGATAATATAATAGTTTAATAAACAGATCTCGTTTCTCAAAAATACGGGTTTTATCAATATCATCTCACAGGGCGCGCCCCTAATAGGGCGCGCCTTTGGAACACCACTTTATCTCTATTCAGAATTTCAAATTGATGCAATAATCAGATAGGGCGCGCCTTCAAGAGGGCGCGTCCTTTGGATTCCAAATGGTTCGAAACGGCTCCCCTTATTTCTCGGGAATCGTGACCGACGTGATTGATGGGACTGACAGTTGTCCTACATCATCTTTATCTATAAATACAGGTAATCATCCATTTTTTACTTTTTACTTTCCATCTTCTTTTTTACTTCACTTTCTCTTTCCAAAAGACAACATCAGCGGCAATTAAGAACTTTATTTCTCCCGGAATTAGTCGATCCTCCGTCATTTTTCAAGTTCATTTCCGGTCCGTTTTCTCATCAATTAAAATGGTACAAAAAATGTTTCTCCTTTTCGAGTTTTATTTAGTACATTATGGTGCATGCCATAGTGATTGTTCATGTTTTTTTTAATTTTATGTGTTCTTCAATCAACCATTGTGAGTATATATATGTATAGCCCATATATGTTAACCCATATCCAAATTTTGAAGATCTTAAATTCAAATTTATGTTTTTATAATTTCAACCATTATTTCGGAATAAATTACACCCAATTTAAGCTTATGACGCGTCTACTCACTTTTGTTAGCAACGATCTTTGTCTTTCGCACAATCTATTTGGGGTGCTCCATCTCATTTTGGATATCACTTCATAGATGACCATCCCTTGCGATTTTAAACTAAGAAGCGCCTTCCTTTGTTAAGGAGCACCCTAACCTTTCTTTAATATCAGTATGGTAACATGAAACACGTCTTTTCTCAGGACGCGCCTTCTCCCTTAGTTATTCTTGCAGCTCTTATTTATTTTTTTCCTTTTGGACGCACCCTGAATAGCTTTTTCCTTTTATTTTTACAGCTGGAAGACGAGGGCGCGCCCTCTCCTTTCCATCCGTTTAAGGACTTTTGCACCAATCTAGGGATCTATTCTCCCCCAACTATTTCCTTCAAGCCAGAACTTTCGGACGCTCATAGGACCTCTGAATTTTTAGAACAAGAGGCGTGCCTCATTCACGATTCTAAAAAAGACAATTTTATGGCGGACTCACTAAGTGACTCCCTAGATAACCTTCCTTTGGCTCAAAGAAAAGGAAAACAAAAGTTAATTCGAAAGGAAAGGTCACCAGCCCCTGTAGACATCGACCTGGACGACTGGTTGGAAGAACTTAATGCCGAAAGGTATAGGAGTGTTGAGATAAGGGTTAACGTAGATGAAGGCCTGTCCAAAGTGTCATACAAGTCAATTTCACCAAGCTTATCTCCACCACTGCCATAGGGCGCGCCTACCTCCTCTATCTCTGAAGGTGCGCCTGAAGATAATTCCCCACCTCTTCACGATGAGATAAATTTTTTTAATGAAGACACTCTCCAATTCTCTGATTCTCTTGCACCTTCTCCTGTCCCCTTTGAGCATTGGAAAATTTCTGATCACGAGGTAGAATTCGATTGGAGTAAGTATGAGGTGTGTACTGAAGCCGTGAAAAGCGATTTAGAATAGAGCAGGGAAAATTATTCTGTGTGGGACTTTCATCTAACTGCTCAGATGAACAACTCGAATGGTTGATGAATTTCTACAACATGAAGGGTATATGGGTGCGCCCTCTCAGTATGATGCATCCCTACATCTTCAACTATGGTAAGAACTTCAGAATCCCTAGAATGGTGACAAGCCCAAAGCTGGTAACTTTAGGTGTGGGCGCGCCTCTCCATCCCTACTTAAAGGATGTGATTGAGTTATATGATTTGGCACCCCTCCAATTATCCCCCAACAGTTACAAACTTGTTCTAGCACTGTACATCATGTATATGGATCTAGGATTCCCTGGACCTTCCATGGAAGAAGTTTGCCATTTCTTCAGCCTCAGAAAGTCTGATCATGGTTATTACTACCTGGTTGTGGATAAGCAGCATAATAAAAAGGGATTCTCATCAGGGAAAGTCAGTCACAAGAAGGGATGGAAAGAAAGTTTCTTCTACTTATGTGACGTCCCCAGAATTAGAATCCAGTTCAACACAGACCCAAGTAAGGGCGCGCCTTACTTATTTCTTTTTATTTTTAATTTTTCCTTATTCTCATGTTATTCATCCCTTCTGTACCAGACAAGCCTTGTGTGCGAGAGCTTGACGGCGCGCCCAAAAAAAGGGCAGAAGCCATACTTAAGATAGTTGTAGAGAAATGGAATATGAAGACGCTCGTTACAGAATCCAACCTAATACGAGTTGGCATACTGTCTGATCGTGTAAGGACAAAATGTAGGTACACGGAGTTTGGGAAAGGTGTCCCCATCACTCGTGTTGTAGAAGTTGATTGTTAGGACGTTAACACGCGCTAATAATACACACAAGTATACGCATTCGTAAGTAGTATAAAATTTAGATTAAATTCGTTCCCACAGAGACTCTTTGGTTAATTCAAAAATATGCACCTATGCAACAATGATATGGTTATTATCCAATGCTAAGACAAATAACAAGTTGAGATTGTTTATAACTAAGAATTAAACTAACAATTATAACTAAGAGAACAAGAATGGTTGAATTAATACATATGACAAACATGGGATCCTGACTTCATTAAATACTACATTCAATAGCCTTTTTGTTCTTAACCTTAGCATGTAATGGTGATGACACTAATTAGATAACATGAAACTAGTAAATGCCAACTTTCGTTGTACGAATACCCTACTACCAAGCATCCATAAAAGAGATAGAAGTTGAATAGACACCAATTATACTTAGTCCTTATATATCTATAAGAATTAAAAATATAATGGTTTAATGCGCAAGTTATCTATCGTGATTACATAGGGCAAGTAAGATGGTTAAAATTACCTACGAATCATGCATAACAACAACACATGAACCTATGCTAACATGGCAAGTTCTAAACCTCTATATTCACTGTCGCTTCAATAGAGATTAACATGTTATCTTATATGTTAGCTACGCACATAAGATGAATAAGCACAACCAATACTAGGTTATCATACAATAACCACACACCATGGTATTGAAACAAATTAACTATAGAAATCCATAAGTAAATCCGCTAGAACCCCACGATAACGATTAGGTCATAATCGAACTCATCATCACCATGGGTTCCAATGAAAGCATGATAATAAACAATATAAGAGTACTAGGTTTTAAAGAGAAATTGAAAATAAGCATCCAAGTATCAACTATATTAAAGAAAACAAATGACTTCTTCTTCGCCGTAGCCTTCTCGTGCTCTCTAGGTCTTCTTATTGCTCTCCCCTCGCTCCTTTGGTGTTAAAAACGTCTTTTTATTGATATATATAGGCTCAAGGATGACCATGACTCTTAACATCTTTAATTTCCACTAAAATTAGGATTTTGGAGAAAAAATCGGGGCGGGGCGGCCGCGCTGGTTGCAGGGTGGCCGTGCTGTTTTGGCAGAAAGTCAGCACGGGCGCGCTAGTTTCTGGGGCGGCCGCGCATGACTTCTATACTTTTCTGATGATTCTTCTTTTGGCCATATCGTGAAATCTACTCGTCAGAATTAGGCGATTCAACTGCCCAAGTGAAGCTAACGAGATTTTATATAACTTGAGAATGACCTAGTCTTCCAATTCTGATCTCGTTTCAACATATTTCCTTTAAAAGCACCTTTCTTCATTTAACTAATGCCTATAATGCAATAACGCCAAAACACATCAAAAATACCAACAACTTGAGTCCAAAACACCAACTTAAGCTTGTAATGAAGCATTCTAAGTATATATAAAATCCACTTATCACACCCCCAAACTTAAATAGATGCTTGTCCTCAAGCATAAACAGACTCAAAACTATAAAACAAACCTAATACATGAATGCAATTACGTGAATGCAACTAAATGATAAGGCAATCGATCCCCTCAGAATAACCATAACCAAATGAATAAGCCAATGCCTCTAAGAATGCAATGACTCAAAACAGAGCTCGAATAAATCCCGCAAACCATCTCACAAACCAGAAACGTGCATTTGTGGATGCTTAACAGATATACTCTTGACACTAGATCAATAACCATCTCTTATCTTTCATCAAAACAAACACAAGTTTATAAACAGAATAGACGATAAACGTATAATGACTCACAACACCTCCTTTATACTAGAGTTATACAAGGATTCATACTATTATTAAACACATAACAAAGATGCTTATTTGATCGTGCAATGAATGAGCGTTAGGTTAGCGGATCCCAGACTATAAACTAGTCATAAAGTCCCCTAAGAACTTAATAACTCGAGTATTAAAGAGCTCACTCTTGATCAAATATGCATAAACACATACTTTTTGTTTCCTTTTGTTTTTCCCTTTTTTCTTTTCTTTTTTCAACAATTTATGAATGAGTGCATTTCGCTCCATCTCATTCAACCCTAGACTACTCATAAAAATATGAGCCGGCTATTAGCCATTTGACGCCTAGCCTTATTCACAACTAGCAATGAAATCCAAGTTTTTCTCCAGATAAAAAAATCTGTATTTTTACGTCATTACCAGAATATCACAAATCCTAAATATAACCAAGTGATTAAATCTCAACAACAAACAAGTATGATCATGATCTAGATCAAAAGCAACCTTATAAGACTTTGTGAAAATATTTGTTTCTGGCATGCAAATCAATTCATTAAGACTTAAATATCCCTCTATTCGTCATCACTACATTCACATCAACATAAATCAATTAATCAAAAATAGCTCAACCTAAGGGATCATGTTATATGCATGCAAATGCAACTATACGGACTCACATAATAACACAAATAAAAATATAAATAAATATGTCCTAAATGAAGAATCATGCAACACTACGAATGAAATACCACTATATGCAACATGAATCTATATGAACTATGTGGACACACACAAACTGATCCTTACATTATCACCCCCAAACTTAAAATTTTTAATGTCCTCATTGAAGGTAATAATAAGGATTTCAGGCATACCTATTCATCGGAAAGATCATCCTCCTCGGGTGGAGGATCAGGTAGTCAATCAACCTCGACACCAGTGGCTCAGAAAATAGTGCCCAAAGCCTGTGTCAAATCTGCAGCAAAATGACGGTGAATATCGTGCATGGCCTCAATATGCCGAATCAACCTTCTATACTGCGCATCACCAAGACCAAACATATCAACTGTCTACGGTGCATGAGAAGAACCCTCTATAGGTATGGGAGGAACCGGCCGGTCACCCTTGATATTATCATAGATATAGTCCAACCCCTTGTCAGGAGGTGCACCTAAGAATATATAACTTAAGTGATCTGGCAGTGGGTTGAGCTCAAGTGTGAGAGCTTCTTCAATAGACGGCTTGAGATGCTCCTGAGAAATTTTCATCTCTGCTAACCCAAGAGAATCGAATAGCATATCCAACTTCCTCTTCCACGGAGGTGCATTCAAAACCTGTAGTTGCTCTGCTTCTTCTTCATCGTCAATAACAGATTCCCCTATTAAGGATCTCTCTAAGGTATCTGGCTTTGGAAATTGCTCAGGCTCCAAATTCATAACAGAATCGACCCACTCTACTTGAAAGCACTCCTCTTTAGCCGTGGGTAACTTTATTGCCTGTTGTGGGTAACTTTATTGCCTTGAGCACATTAAAAGTGACCTTCTGATCATGAACCTTCATCGTAAACTCTCCTTTTTGCACATAAATCATAGTTCGGCCGGTAGCTAAGAATGGTCTCCCCAAGATAATGGGAATCTTCTTATCTTCCTCAAAGTCAAGAACTACAAAATCAGCAGGAAAGATAAGTTTGTCCACCTTGACCAAGACATCCTCCACAATGCCTCGTGGATATGTAATAGAACGATCGGCCAACTGCAAGGACATATATGTAGGCTTTGAATCAGGTAAACCCAAGTTCTTGAAGATAGAAAAAGGCATCATATTGACAAGTTTCTGATGGTGCAAGGAATAGTGAAGCTTCAAGGATCTTTAAGCTTCGGAGGTAACTTCTGTTGCAGCACAATACTGCATTCCTCCGTAAGAGCAACGGTCTCTAAGTCATCGAGCTTCACTTTCCCAAAGAGAATACCTTTCATAAACTTCGAATAACTAGGCATCTGTTCAAGAGCTTCAGCGAAAGGTATATTGATGTGAAGTTTCTTGAAAACTTCCAAAAACTTAGCAAATTGCTTATCCAACTTCTGCTTTTACAACCTTTTAGGAAAAGGAGGTGGAGGATAGAACTGTTGTTCCCCTGTATTACCCTCAAGAGGAGTGTTGACGACAGTTTTCTTCCTTGTTTCCACCTCAGCATCCTTCAGCACCACTGTTTCAGCTACAACCTCATTTTTAGAATTGGTAAGGATGCAGACGCACCTGCATTCTGGACAGAATTTTTAGAATCTTCATCTTCCTGAATTTGGGGGCTCGCGACCTTTCCAAACCTCAATGTGATTACGTTCACCTGTTCTTCAACTTCCCTCTTGCGTGGATTGACTTTTGTATCACTAGGGAGTGTACTAGGTTGTCGATTCAACAAAATATTGACAATCGGCCCAATTTGATTCTCTAGAGTCTTGATAGACTCAGCCTGGCTTTTGTATATCAGAGCCTGATTTTTGCACATAAGCCTCAACTCCTCCAATTCAGATTTTTCATTAGCAGATTGACTGACACTTCCAAGAAGGTAGTTTTGAAGTTGGAGTTATTGTCTTGGTGCATACTGTTGCTGAAACCCAGGAGGATTGAATTTATTGGATCTAAACTGTTAATAAGGCTGTTGTACTGCATTCTGATTGTTGCTCCAGCTGAAGTTAGGATGACTCCAGTTGTCAAGATGATAAGTGTTTGAAACTGGTTGCTGCGATCTCTGAAAGTTGCTCACAAACTGAGCCAATTCACTAGATATTGCACATTGCTCGCTGCATGCGAACCTGCATAAAGCTCATAAACACCCATCCTCTGATGAACTCCATAGTTACTCGGTGAATTGATCTTCATAGACAACGCCTTTAGTTGAGCAGTGATAGCCGTAGCTGTATCCACTTCAAGAATTCCTGCTACCTTGCTCTATGGCAATCTCTAGGTTGGATACTGATATTTATTAGCAGCCATCAGTTCAATTAGATCATAAGCTTCATCGTAGCTCTTAGCCCATAAGACTCCGCCTAATGTTATATCGAGCATGGGTCTGGACTATGCTCCCAAACCATTATAAAAACAATTGATGATCATCCAATCAGGCATTCCATGATGAGGATACTTCCTAAGCATCTCCTTATAGCGCTCACAAGCTTCATATAAAGATTCTCCTGATTGCTGCGCAAATTGAGTAAGAGCATTCCTGATTGCAGCTGTCTTTGCCATAGAGAAGAATTTAATGAGAAACTTTTGATCAAGATCTTCCCAAGTAGTAATCGAACCAGTGGGTAGAGAGTGTAACCAGCTCATAGCTTTGTCCCTCAGAGAGAATGGGAATAGTCCCAGCTTCACAGCATCTTCAGAAACACCGTTGAACTTGAAGGTCTCACAGATCTCAATGAAATCCCTAATCTGCATATTGGGATCTTTCGTTGGAGAACCCCCAAACTCGATTGAATTCTGCACCCATTGAATTGTGCTAGACTTTATTTTAAAAGTATTAGCTGAGATGGCTGGTCTGACAATGCTAGACTGAATGTCATTGATATTCGGTTGAGAATAATCCATCAAAGCCTTCAGATTCGCTGCTGGTTCTCCCATTGCAACAAAAACATCTTCTTCAACTTTTTCCTCAACAAAGACACGAGATTGAGAATGCTTTCGCATACACGCTCTCTAGAGTACCTGAAACAAAATAAGTACCCGTGTAAGTAAAATATCTGAGTCACTGAACTTTAACGATCACAGATGACAAGTACATAAATTAAATAATTAACAACACCCAGTCCCCGGCAGCGGCGCCAAAAACTTGTTAGGATGTTAACACGCGCTAATAATACACGCAATATACGCATTCGCAAGTATTATAAGATTTAGATCAAATTCGTTGTCACAGAGACTCTTTGGTTAATTTAAGAATATGCACCTATGCAACAATGATATGGTTATTATCTAATGTTAAGATAAATAACAAGTTGAGATTGTTTATAACTAAGAATTAAACTAATAATTATAACTAAGAGAACAAGAATGGTTGAATTAATATATATGACAAACATGGGATCCTAACTTCTTTAAATACTTCATTCAATAGCCTTTTTTGTACTTAACCTTAGCATATAATGGTGATGAAACTAATCAGATAACACGAAACTATCAAACGCCAACTTTCATTGTACGAATAGCCTACTACCAAGCATCCACAAAAGAGATAGAAGTTGAATAGACACTGTTAGGTCACACAACACTATAGAAGGGGATTGAATATAGTGTTTATACAATCAAATCGATTTTAACACAAGTATGTAACAAAGATCAAGTATATTCAAATAAACTCTGTTACAATAGAACTGTTGTTCTCTCTTAGTGATGAACAATATCACTAAGAGCTGTTAGGTTATAATGTATAATCTTCTCGATAATGATAGCACATATAGTGTAAACCCTAAGCTGTGTTTATATAGTACACAGTTATAAGATATCTTCTAATTGATATAGAATATAATTATGTCTCCTAAAATAAATCAATCAGATATCTTCTACAAGTCTTCTAGTCCTCTAACTCTTCATCCATATCTTCTTTTGTTTTAGTCTAGATCTTCTCCTGTAAATCAGCCGCATTCCTTATCTGAAGTCTTCTCGCACTTAAGTCCTGATATATATCTTCTGACGCCTTAAGTTCTGATATTAAGTTCTGACTTCAGTAAGTTCTGATTTCAGTAAGTTCTGATAAGTCATGTTGTTAAGTTCTGAAAACTAAACACAAATCAGATTAGACATGACATCTCAAATATATCTAACAATCTCCCCTAACTTATAAATTATGAAAAATATAAAAGTTAATAGATTTGATGATGTGAAAAACATTTTAAGTACAATTGCAATAAAAGTTTAATAAGGCAACTAACTACAACTTACAGTCCTTGTAGCTTTAACCAATCTTACTGAGTCAATCTGAATCCAAAGTGATTCTTGACAAAGTTTGATATCAGTTTTTCTTCTTTATTCCTCACGACTTGAGCTATTGTAGCTTTGACTCACTTCAATTCTTCATCTTGACTTCCAATCTAGTAGATTGCAGTCCTTAGTGCTGAGATGTGATTTCTTTCTAAACCATCACCAAGTCTGATCACCCTTGGATGAGAAGAGTCTTCATTGTAGCACAGACATTTCTCTTTCAGAATGACTTCAAGTTTAGCAGAATCCTTCCTCATTGGAATTTCACTTCCATCATCTTCAACTATGTTTGGAATAAATTCTGTAACCCTTGAACCAGAAATTCTTGCTTTATCCCTTATGGTCTTCATTATAAAATTTGACCATCTCCTGATAATCTCAGACTTTATCTCTAAAAGATAATGAAAGAATTGAAGTTCTTTCAGAGATTTGTTCAGCACATCTGATTCTGACATTTGATATGTTCTTCCATCTTCAAGAAATATAATCTGATTTTCTTTGACAATGAGCATCCAGTACCACTTGAACAGATATAACCTTATCAAGGTGTTTCTGTGTAACTTCTTCAAGAGGTTTGTTAGTCAATAAAAATGGATCTCTTGTAAGTACTTCAACTCATGTCTTGATTTTAGCTTCTTGAGAACCTAATCCAGCTCTGTCTCTTGCTTCTCTAGCTTTCAATCCAACAGTCATGAAATCAGATAGCAGCTGGCTTTTCTTAGGATCTGATGGATTAACATTCTTCCATAGGAGTTTTCTCTTATCAGTAAATGTCAATTTATTCAAATCAACTTGAGCACTGTCAGAGGTTGATGTCTTGATGACTTGATCAGGATTTGTTGTTTCTTCTGTAGCTCGTTGTTCTTCATTCTGAATAACTTGAGCTGTGTCAGAGGTTGTCTTGGTTTCTTTTATAATTGTGGCACCCTCCAAACCCGGGTCAGAAGTTTGGGGTCCACACACGCTGATTACAACCTGCTTATAACATTAATAAAGATAATAATAATAATATGCAGTGACCCTACTTACCAACTACCATGGATCGCAATAGGTTAAAGTATGCACACAAGCCAAACACACTAATATATTACATACCGATTAAATCCCAACCAATCAAACTCAAACTGAGTATTAAACATATTACAAACTTTTACAATTTACATTATTCCAAAAGAAGCCTACTAGCTCAGCTTCAACAGCCTTAATCCCTAGCTCTCGCACTGGACTGGGGATCCTTGCTACCAACTGGTTCCTTTTTAACTGGAAAGAGTATAAACAACATCGTACAAATGAGCTAACTAGCTTAGCAAGTCACAATGACAAAACTGAGAATAATGAACATCAAGTGAATATGGTTATGATATCAAGTGAATAATGGATTATGATTTAGAATTGGATACTATATTTTTATTTTAAAACCAAGGTTAGGTTGCTGATCAGTCACGCACTAACCCCGAGCAAAGCACACAGCATTGCTCTAACTACTGGATCCAAGGCACATATTGGCCTAACTTGACCATTATATGGTCTGACCACGAATCTGGTCCATAATTTTATAAAAACAATCCAATTCTAACATAATAACAAAATTAAACAGTAATAAACAATAATCAGAATCATTAACAACAGTGAGTGTTTAACAATGAAAGGGTTTCAACCCTTGTGTGGATCAACAAGGTACTTTCAAGGCTTGGATGTTGGGTAATAAAAGAATTGGATAACAAAGGAATCAATGTTTCAGGGTTTCAAGAATTTGGTCTTTCAAAGCATAAGATACCATGGGTTGAGTATATAATAATTCAGTTCAGTGTCTGGTATTTAGTTTGTACGTATTTGTGGAGTAGTATCGTAGATTTGTGGTTCGTGTTTGGGTATACAATAATAAATGGCTTAGAAAGAATATGGTTCATGGCTCAAGAATAATAACTGAAATCAGGGTTTAGGTTTCTGTGCTTCAAAGCACCTGTAATGTCAACAAGACTATCAAGTACTACAATATCTCGAGAAAGTTCAGAACATTTTCCTGGTATTAGCTTACTATCCTGCACTCGCTTCCAATCACAATTGTCTTATTCCTCAACTACCTGTTTCCCTTTCCTACGCCTTGCCTCTTCTGCTCACATATGATAAGCATCTATCAATCATCAACTCACAGGATTCTATTCAACACATACTTCTATCTACCCTTCGTTTCACCCAAATCTGATTAACGGATTGAACGTTATGCAATAACCAAGTAAACACCGATATATAGACCGAGAGTCAATCAACAAGTCACGTATAACACATAATACATCACGTAATCAATGACATATCATTTATAAAGAAGTCTCGGGTCATAAATATGCTTTCGGGTATTTAAAATGATTTTTAAAGTATTTTTCAGAATTAATACGGGTCGTTGGATCAATTTCGGGTTAATAAACAGGGTTCGGTTGTCCAATTCTGGCTCCGAAACAATTTTGTAATAATTATCGAGCCTTGGAAATAATTTAGAATAATATTTTAAAGCTCGAAACTATTTTTCGGAATTTTTAAATCATTTTAAATAATAAAATCTAATGAATAATTAATTAAAATCAATTAATAATTAATTAAATCAATTAATCAATTAATTTTTGAATTAATTGACCAATTAATCAATTAAAATCAACTGAAATTAATTAACTAATTAATTCAGATTTATTTTTGAATTAAAAATAATTTTCGGAATTAATATACTAATTTTTAGAATTTTCAGAAATTAAAAATGAATTTTTATAATAAAAATAAATAGGAAATATGATTTTTAAACATTTTATAAACAGGAATCATATTTTTGAAAACTTTGCAAACTACAGGGACTAAACTTCATCATCTACAAAACTACAGGGGCCTGTTTGCAATTTTGCCAGCCCAGCCGTCGACTCGCCGGAGTGTGGCCGGAGAACACGATTCCGGCCACCTCAGGCCACCAAACTGTCCAGATTAAATCTACAGGTTACTAGAAACTTATTCGTGCAATCAAAACTCAATAATCATTTCTGTTCTGGCCGGAAATTGGCCAAGAACATCGCCGGTTTCCGGCGAACATCGAAAACTTTCAAAACACAACTCCCTACGATCCATTAATCCTCTGTTAACGAGCTATATACCATTCGATTGTAAATTTCATAAGGAACACAACCCACTATAAATCAACAGCTAATAACCCCTGGATCAAAACCCCCAAATTTCAATTGAAAACATTCATACGGGCTATAAACCCTAATTTTGAAATTCAAAAATTAAACCTACTTTTGAGCATGTTATTGAACTCCGAATCAGACATATAATATATCAAAATCATCAGGAAAACAAGCTCTACCACATGCAATCATAAAATCATACAAATAATCATCCGAACAAAAATTCATATTTTCATAAAAATAATTCGAAAATAATTAAATTTATATAAATCAACCTTTGATTCTGCAGTAAAACAGGTCCTGGAATCTGATAGTCCTCCTTGAGACCTTCAAATTGTTTACTCCAACTTTCCAAACGGATTTCACTAACACCTTGAATTTGTGGTTTGATTCTCAGAAAGGTTTATGAATATATGATTTTTCTCTGTAAAATTATATAATTATCTGTCTGCAAATGATTTTGATACGAAATAATATACGGTAAAAGGCTATTTAAATTTACGGGAAATTAGTATCCCGTTGGATCATTCCGGATATAAAACGGTACGTTTATTTGTAAAACCTGATCCAAACGGTATCGGTTTTCGGAATAATTATCCAAATCTGTACAATTTGTACTGCGGTCTTGGTCTCAGCGCCTGGTTACACATATTACGAAGTGATAATTGTGATGGTTTAATAAAAAGCTCCCGTTTATCGAAAATACGGGTTTTATTGATTTACCGAAACGAGTATTGTATCGAAAATGTTGCGCCGGGACCAGCGCAGGACAAACCGTACGCCGAATCGAAAAAGTCGAAACATGGAAAATGCTCGGAATATTACAATTAGATTAGGAAGGAGTTCTCGGAAGAGTTTCGGGTTCCAAAAACGTAACAACGGTTGACGTCGGTTGGTTCCCGTTTATATAAAATAGATTTTAAATACTCGGAAAAAGATTTTATAAATTTTATATGATTCATATAAATTCATAAATCAACATAAAAATAATTAGGAAGATATGACAATTATCTATATTTTATTTTGGACATATAAAAATTAAAATACTCAATTAATAATATTTTTAAATATCCAAACACCGATAACACTTAACAATTAATTCACAGAATAGATACTGAACACACATAATAATTATTTAATAGCAAAAATAATTACATGATATATCCCGGATATTACATCCTTCCCCCCTTAAAAGGATTCTGTCCTCAGAATCTCTTAAGAAAACAAATGAGGGTACTTTTCTCTCATATCACTTTCTAACTCCCAGGTTGACTCTTCAACCTTTGGGTTTCTCCACAATACTCTTACTAACTTTACCACTTTATTCCTCAATACCTTCTCTCGCTCCTCTAGAATCTCTATCGGACTCTCTACATATGACAAATCTGCCTGAAGCTCTATTGGCTCATATTCTATTACATGCCTAGAGTCTGGATTATACTTCTTAAGCATTGATACGTGAAAATATTGTGAATGTGCTCCAGGTGCGGTGGTAACGCCAACTCATAAGCTACTTTGCCAATGCGCTTTAAAATCTCAAAAGGTCCGACATATTTTGGGCTTAACTTCCCTTTCTTCCCAAACCTCGTTAGTCCTTTCCATGGTGATACTTTCAATAATACCAAGCTTCTTTCTTCAAATTCCATGTCCTTCCTTGACTGGTCTGCATACTTTCTCTGACGATTTTGTGCGGCTATTAATCTCTTCTGGATAATTTCAACAACTTCCTTTGTCTGCTGCACCAATTCAGGTCCGAGTATTTTGCGTTCTCCTACTTCATCCTAATATACTGGAGATCTACATTTGCGTCCATAAAGGACTTCATAGGGTGGCATCCCAATACTGGCGTGATAACTGTTGTTATAAGCAAACTCTACCAGGGGTAAATGCTCGTCCCAACTTCCTTTGAAATCAATAGCACAAACACGTAACATGTCCTCGATTGTCTGGATCGTTCTTTCACTTTGGCTGTCCGTCTGCGGGTGAATAGGCCGTACTCATATTCAATCTTGTTCCCAAACATTCTTGAAAACTCTTCCAGAATCTTGAATTAAACCTTGGATCTCGATCGGATACGATAGACACTGAAACTGCATGACGAACTACAATTTCTTTTAGGTACATATGAACCAACTTGTCGAGCGAAAATCTTTCATTTATAGGCAAAAAATGAGCTGACTTGGTAAGTCTATCCACTATAACCCAAATGGCATCATGATTAGCCCTTGTCCTTGGTAATCCAACTATAAAATCCATGGCAATATGTTCCCACTTCCATTCTGGAATCTCCAATGGCTGTAGCAATCCACTTGGCTTCTGATGTTCTGCTTTAACCCTCTGACAGGTATAACATTTGCTAACCCATTCCGCAATTTCCCTTTTCATGCCTGGCTACCCATAATTCTTCTTAAATCTCTATACATCTTGGTACTCCTGGATGGATGGAATACCTTGAATTATGTGCCTCCTGTAGAATTTCATTCTTTAACTCCGTCACCGGTGGAATCCAATTCTAGATGAAAACCTCAGAATACCTTGGTCATCTTGTTGCGTGCATAATTCCTCACCTACCAAACGATTTATATCTTGATCCATTACCTCTTTCTGGCATTCTTTA